>NW_027458091.1:0-126589 GCF_050624435.1 Tenrec ecaudatus
CTAGGCTTAGGCTAGGGCACCCCTAGGCTTAGGCTAGGGAACCCCTAGGCTTAGGCTAGGGCACCCCTAGGCTTAGGCTAGGGCACCTCTAGGCTTAGGCTAGGGCACCCCTAGGCTTAGGCTAAGGCACACCTAGACTTAGGCTAAGGCAACGGCTCCCCTAGCCTCAGGCTAGGGCACCCCTAGACTCAGGCTAGGGCACCCCTAAGCTTAGGCTAGGACAATCCTATGCTTAGGCTAAGGTTGAGCTCCCTAGGCTCAGGATAGGGCACCCTAGGCTTAGACTAGGGCACTCCTAGGCTTAGGCTAAGGCTAGGGCACCCCTAGGCTTAGGCTAGGGCATCCCTAGGCTAAGGCTAGGGCACCCCTAGGCTTAGGTTAGGGCACCCATAGGCTTAGGCTAGGGCACCTCTAGGCTTAGGCTAGGGCACCCCTAGGCTTAGGGTAGGGAACCCCTAGGCTTAGGCTAGGGTAAACCTAGGCTTAGGCTAAGGCTAAGGCTCCCCTTGCCTAAAGCTAGGGAACCCCTAGGCTTAGGCTAAGGCACCCCTAGGCTTAGCCTATGGCACCCCTAGGCTTAGGCGATGGCACCCCTAGGCTTGTTCTAGGGCACCCCTAGGCTTAGGCTAGGGCACCCATAGGCTTAGGCTAGGGCACCCCTAGGCTTAGGTTTAGGCTAGGGCACCCCTAGGCTTAGGCTAGGGCACCCCTAGGCTTAGGTTTAGGCTAGGGCACCCCTAGGCTTAGGCTAGGGCACCCCTAGGCTTAGGCTAGGGCACCCCTAGGCTTTGGCTAGGGCACCCCAAGCTTAGGCTAGGGAACCCATAGGCTTAGGCTAGGGAACCCCTAGGCTTAGGCTAGGGCACCCCTAGGCTTAGGCTAGGGCACCCCTAGGCTTAGGCTAGGGCACCTCTAGGCTTAGGCTCGGGCACCCCTAGGCTTAGGCTAGGTCAGCCCTAGGCTTAGGCTAAGTCTAGGGCTCCCCTAGCCTAAGGCTAGGGCACCCATAGGCTTGGGCTAGGGAACCCCTATGCTTAGGCTAGGGCACCTCTAGGCTTAGGCTAGGGCACCCCTAGACTTAGGCTAAGGCACCCCAGACTTAGGCTAAGGCAACGGCTCCCCTAGCCTCAGGCTAGGGCACCCCTAAACTCAGGCTAGGGCACCCCTAAGCTTAGGCTAGGACAATCCTATGCTTAGGCTAAGGTAGGGCTCCCTAGGCTCAGGATAGGGCACCCTAGGCTTAGACTAGGGCACCCCTAGGCTTAGGCTAAGGCAAGGGCTCCCTTGGCCTATGGCTAGGACACCCCTATGATTAGGCTAGGGCACCCCTAGGCTTAGGCAAAGGCACCCCTAGGCTTAAGCTAAGGCTAGGGATCCCATAGCCTAAGGCTAGGGCACCCCTAGGCTCAAGCTAGGGCACCCCTAGGCTGAGGCTAAGGCACCCCTAGGCTTAGGCTAAGGTTAGGGCTCTCCTAGCCTTAGGATAGGGCACCCCTAGGCTTAGGCTAGGGCATGCCTAGGCTTAGTCTAGGGCACCCCTAGGCTTAGGCTAGGGCACCACTAGGCTTAGGATAAGGCTACGGCTCTGAGAGCCTCAGGTTAGGGCACCCCTAGACTCAGGCTATGGCACCCCTAGGCTTAGTCTAGGGCACCCCTAGGCTTAGGTTAGGGCACCACTAGGCTTAGGATAAGGCTACGGCTCTGAGAGCCTCAGGTTAGGGCACCCCTAGACTCAGGCTATGGCACCCCTAGGCTTAGGCTAGGGCACACCTAGGCTTAAGCTAAGGCTAAGGATCCCCTAGCCTAAGGCTAGGTCACCCCTAGGCTCAAGCTAGGGCACCCCTAGGCTCAGGCTAGGGCACCCCTAGGCTTAGGCTTAGGCTAGGGCATGCCTAGGCTTAGGCTAGGGCACGCCTTGGCTTAGGCTCGGGCACCACTAGGCTTAGGATAAGGCTACGGTTCCGAGAGCCTCAGGTTAGGGCACCCCTAGACTCAGGCTATGGCAACCCTAGGCTTAGGCTCGGGCAATCCTAGGCTAGACTAAGGCTAGGGCTCCCCTAACCTTATGCTAGGGCACCCGTAGAATCAGGCTAGGGCACCCATAGGCTTAGGCTAGGGCACCCCTAGGCTTAGGCTAAGGCTAGGACTCCCCTAGGCTTAGCCTAAGGGATGCCTAGGCTTAGGCTAGGGCACCCCTAGGCTTAGGCTAGGGCACCCCTAGGCTTAGGCTAGGGCACCCCTAGGCTTAGGCTAGGGCACCCCTAGGCTTAGGCTATGGGACCCATAGGCTTAGGCTAGGCCACCCCTAGGCTTAGGGTAAGGTTAGGGCTCCCCTAGCCTAAGGCTAGGGCACCCGTAGGCTCAGGCTAGGGCACCCCTAGGCTTAGGCTAAGGCTAGGGCTACCCTAGCCTGAGGCTAGGGCTCACCTAGGCTTAGGCTAGGGCACCCCTAGGCTTAGGCTAGGGCACCCGTAGGCTTAGGCTAAGGCTAGGACTCCCCTAGGCTTAGGCTAGGGCACGCCTAGGCTTAGGCTAGGGCACCCCTAGGCTTAGGTTAGGGCACCCCTAGGCTTAGGCTCAGGCACCCCTAGGCTTAGGCTAGGGCACCCCTAGGCTTAGGCTAATGCTTGGTCTCACCTAGCCGAAGGCTAGGGCACCTCTAGGCTTAGGGTAGGTCACCACTAGGCTTAGGCTATGGCAGCCATAGGCTTAAGCTAAGGCAAGGGCTCCCCTAGCCTAAGGCCTGGGCACCCCTAGGCTTAGGCTAGGGCACCCCTAAGCTTAGGCTTAGGCTAGGGCACCCCTAGGCTTAGGCTAGGGCATCCCTAGGCTAAGGCTAGGGCACCCCTAGGCTTAGGTTAGGGCACCCATAGGCTTAGGCTAGGGCACCTCTAGGCTTAGGCTAGGGCACCCTTAGGCTTAGGGTAGGTAACCCCTAGGCTTAGGCTAGGGTAAACCTAGGCTTAGGCTAAGGCTAAGGCTCCCCTTGCCTAAAGCTAGGGAACCCCTAGGCTTAGGCTAAGGCACCCCTAGGCTTAGCCTATGGCACCCCTAGGCTTAGGCGATGGCACCCCTAGGATTGTTCTAGGGCACCCCTAGGCTTAGGCTAGGGCACCCATAGGCTTATGCTAGGGCACCCCTAGGCTTAGGTTTAGGCTAGGGCAACCCTAGGCTTAGGCTAGGGCACCCCTAAGCTTAGGCTAGGACAATCCTATGCTTAGGCTAAGGTAGGGCTCCCTAGGCTCAGGATAGGGCACCCTAGGCTTAGACTAGGGCACCCCTAGGCTTAGGCTAAGGCTAGGGCACCCCTAGGCTTAGGCTAGGGCACCCCTAGGCTTAGGCTAGGACTCCCCTAGGCTTAGGCTAGAGGAAGCCTAGGCTTAGGCTAGGGCACCGCAAGGCTTAGCCTAGGGCACCCCTAGGCTTAGGCTAGGACACCCCTAGGCTTAAGCTAGGGCTCCCCTATGCTTAGGCTAAGGCTACGGCTCCCCTAGCCTCAGGCTAGTGCACCCCTAGACTCAGGCTATTGCACCCCTAAGCTTAGGCTAGGGCACCCCTTGGCTTAGGCTAGGGCACCCCTAGGCTTAGGCTAAGGCTGGGCTCCCCTAGCCTAAGGCTAGAGCACCCCTAGGCTTAGGCTAGGGCACCCCTAGGCTTAGGCTAGGACACCCCTAGGCTTAGGCTAGGGCACCCCTAGGCTTAGGCTAAGGCTGGGCTAACTTAGGCTTAGGCTAGGGCACCCCTAGGCTTAGGCTAGGGAACTCCTAGACTAAGGCTAGGGCACCCCTAGGCTTAAGCTTCGGCACCCCTAGGCTTAGGGTAGGGCACCCCTAGACTTAGGCTAAGGCAACGGCTCCCCTAGCCTCAGGCAAGGGCACCCCTAGACTCAGGCTAGGGCACCCGTTATCTTAGGCTAGGGCAATCCTAGGCTTAGGCTAAGTCTAGGGCTCCCCTATCCTCAGGCAGGGGCACCCGTAGGCTCAGGCTAGGGCTACCCTAGCCTAAGGCTAGGGCACCCCTAGGCTTAGGCTAGGGCACCCCTAAGCTTAGGCTAGGGCTCCCCTAGGTTTAGGCTAAGACTGTGGCTCCTCTTGCCTCAGGCTATTTCACCCCTAGACTCAGGCTATGGCACCCCTAGGCTTAGGCTAGGGCAATCCTAGGCTAGACTAACATTAGGGCTCCCCTAGCCTCAGGCTAGGGCACCCGTAGGCTCAGGCTATGGCACCCCTAGGCCCAGGCTAGGGCACCCCTAGGCTTAGGCTAGGGCACCCCTAGGCTTAGGCTAAGGCTTGGGCTCCCCTAGCCTCAGGCTAGGGCACCCCAAGGCTTAGGCTAGGGCACCCCTAGGCTTAGGCTAGGGCACCCCTAGGCTAAGGCTAAGGCTAGGCTCCCCTTGCCTAAGGCTAGAACACCCCTAGGCTTAGGCTAGGGCACCCCTAGGCTTAGGCTAGGGCACACCTAGGCTTAGGCTAAGGCTAGGGCTCCCCTAGCCTAAGGCTAGGGCACCACTAGGCTTAGGCTAGGGCACACCTAGGCTTAGCCTAGGGCACCCCTAGGCTTAGGCTAAGGCAAGGGCTCCTTTGGCCTATGGCTAGGACACCCCTAGGATTAGGCTAGGGCACCCCTAGGATTAGGCAAAGGCACCCCTAGACTTAGGCTAGGGAACCCCTAGGCTTAGGCAAGGGCACCCCTAGGCTTAGGCTAGGGCACCCCAAGGCTTAGGCTAGGGCACCCCTAGGCTTAAGCTAAGGCTAGGGATCCCATAGCCTAAGGCTAGGGCACCCCTAGGCTCAAGCTAGGGCACCCCTAGGCTGAGGCTAAGGCACCCCTAGGCTTAGGCTAAGGCTAGGGCTCTCCTTCCCTTATTATAGGGCACCCCTAGGCTTAGGCTAGGGCATGCCTAGGCTTAGTCTAGGGCACCCCTAGGCTTAGGCTAGGGCACCACTAGGCTTAGGATAAGGCTACGGCTCTGAGAGCCTCAGGTTAGGGCACCCCTAGACTCAGGCTATGGCACCCCTAGGCTTAGGCTAGGGCAATCCTAGGCTAGACTAAGGCTAGGGCTCCCCTAACCTTATGCTAGGGTAACCGTAGGCTCAGGCTAGGGCACCCATAGGATTAGGCTAGGGCACCCCTAGGCTTAGGCTATGGGACCCATAGGCTTAGGCTAGGCCACCCCTAGGCTTAGGCTAAGGCTATGGCTCCCCTAGCCTAAGGCTAGGGCACCCGTAGGCTCAGGCTAGGGCACCCCTAGGCTCAGGCTAGGGCACCCATAGGTTTAGGCTAGGGCTCACCTAGGCTTAGCCTCAGCAACCCTAGGCTTAGGCTAGGGCACCCGTAGGCTTAGGCTAAGGCTAGGACTCCCCTAGGCTTAGGCTAGGGCACGCCTAGGCTTAGGATAGGGCACCCCTAGGCTTAGGTTAGGGCACCCCTAGGCTTAGGCTCCGGCACCCCTAGGCTTAGGCTAGGGCACCCCTAGGCTTAGGCTAATGCTTGGGCTCACCTAGCCTAAGGCTCGGGCACCTCTAGGCTTAGGCTAGGGTACCACTAGGCTTAGGCTAGGGCACCCCTAGGCTTAGGCTAAGGCTAGGGCTCCCCTAGCCTAAGGCTAGGGCACCCCTAAGCTTAGGGTAGGGCACCCTTAAGCTTAGGGTAGGGCAGCCATAGGCTTAAGCTAAGGCAAGGGCTCCCCTAGCCTAAGGCCTGGGCACCCCTAGGCTTAGGCTAGGGCACCCCTAAACTTAGGCTTAGGCTGGGGCACCCCTAGGCTTAGGCTAGGGCACCCCTAGGTTAAGCTAGGGCACCCCTAAGCTTAGGCTAGGGCACCCCTAGGCTTAAGCTAGGGCACCCCTAGGCTTAGGCTAAGGCTAGGGCTCTTCTAGCCTAAGGCTAGGACACCCCTAGGCTTAAGCTAGGGAACCCCTAGGCTTAGGCTAGGGCACCCCTAAGCTTAGGCTAGGGCTCCCCTAGGTTTAGGCTAAGACTGTGGCTCCTCTTGCCTCAGGCTAGTTCACCCCTAGACTCAGGCTATGGCACCCCTAGGCTTAGGCTAGGGCAATCCTAGGCTAGACTAACATTAGGGCTCCCCTAGCTTCAGGCTAGGGCACCCGTAGGCTCAGGCTATGGCACCCCTAGGCCCAGGCTAGGGCACCCCTAGCCTTAGGCTAGGGCACCCCTAGGCTTAGGCTAAGGCTTGGGCTCCCCTAGCCTCAGGCTAGGGCACCCCAAGGCTTAGGCTAGGGCACCCCTAGGCTTAGGCTAGGGCACCCCTAGGCTAAGGCTAAGGCTAGGCTCCCCTTGCCTAAGGCTAGAACACCCCTAGGCTTAGGCTAGGGCACCCCTAGGCTTAGGCTAGGGCACACCTAGGCTTAGGCTAAGGCTAGGGTTCCCCTAGCCTAAGGCTAGGGCACCCCTAGGCTTAGGCTAGGGCACCCCTAGGCTTAGGCTAAGGCAAGGGCTCCTTTGGCCTATGGCTAGGACACCCCTAGGATTAGGCTAGGGCACCCCTAGGATTAGGCAAAGGCACCCCTAGACTTAGGCTAGGGAACCCCTAGGCTTAGGCAAGGGCACCCCTAGGCTTAGGCTAGGGCACCCCTAGGCTTAGGCTAGGGCATCCCTAGGCTTAAGCTAAGGCTAGGGATCCCATAGCCTAAGGCTAGGGCACCCCGAGGCTCAAGCTAGGGCACCCCTAGGCTGAGGCTAAGGCACCCCTAGGCTTAGGCTAAGGCTAGGGCTCTCCTTCCCTTATTATAGGGCACCCCTAGGCTTAGGCTAGGGCATGCCTAGGCTTAGTCTAGGGCACCCCTAGGCTTAGGCTAGGGCACCACTAGGCTTAGGATAAGGCTACGGCTCTGAGAGCCTCAGGTTAGGGCACCCCTAGACTCAGGCTATGGCACCCCTAGGCTTAGGCTAGGGCAATCCTAGGCTAGACTAAGGCTACGGCTCCCCTAACCTTATGCTAGGGTAACTGTAGGCTCAGGCTAGGGCACCCATAGGATTAGGCTAGGGCACCCCTAGGCTTAGGCTATGGGACCCATAGGCTTAGGCTAGGCCACCCCTAGGCTTAGGCTAAGGCTATGGCTCCCCTAGCCTAAGGCTAGGGCACCCGTAGGCTCAGGCTAGGGCACCCCTAGGCTCAGGCTAGGGCACCCATAGGTTTAGGCTAGGGCTCACCTAGGCTTAGCCTCAGCAACCCTAGGCTTAGGCTAGGGCACCCGTAGGCTTAGGCTAAGGCTAGGACTCCCCTAGGCTTAGGCTAGGGCATGCCTAGGCTTAGGATAGGGCACCCCTAGGCTTAGGTTAGGGCACCCCTAGGCTTAGGCTCCGGCACCCCTAGGCTTAGGCTAGGGCACCCCTAGGCTTAGGCTAATGCTTGGGCTCACCTAGCCTAAGGCTCGGGCACCTCTAGGCTTAGGCTAGGGTACCACTAGGCTTAGGCTAGGGCACCCCTAGGCTTAGGCTAAGGCTAGGGCTCCCCTAGCCTAAGGCTAGGGCACCCCTAAGCTTAGGGTAGGGCACCCTTAAGCTTAGGGTAGGGCAGCCATAGGCTTAAGCTAAGGCAAGGGCTCCCCTAGCCTAAGGCCTGGGCACCACTAGGCTTAGGCTAGGGCACCCCTAAACTTAGGCTTAGGCTGGGGCACCCCTAGGCTTAGGCTAGGGCACCCCTAGGTTAAGCTAGGGCACCCCTAAGCTTAGGCTAGGGCACCCCTAGGCTTAAGCTAGGGCACCCCTAGGCTTAGGCTAAGGCTAGGGCTCTTCTAGCCTAAGGCTAGGGCACCCCTAGGCTTAAGCTAGGGAACCCCTAGGCTTAGGCTAGGGCACCCCTAAGCTTAGGCTAGGGCTCCCCTAGGTTTAGGCTAAGACTGTGGCTCCTCTTGCCTCAGGCTAGTTCACCCCTAGACTCAGGCTATGGCACCCCTAGGCTTAGGCTAGGGCAATCCTAGGCTAGACTAACATTAGGGCTCCCCTAGCCTCAGGCTAGGGCACCCTTAGGCTCAGGCTATGGCACCCCTAGGCCCCGGCTAGGGCACCCCTAGGCTTAGGCTAGGGCACCCCTAGACTTAGGCTAAGGCTTGGGCTTCCCTAGCCTCAGGCTAGGGTACCCCAATGCTTAGGCTAGGGCACCCCTAGGCTTAGGCTAGGGCACCCCTAGGCTAAGGCTAAGGCTAGGCTCCCCATGCCTAAGGCTAGAACACCCCTAGGCTTAGGCTAGGGCACCCCTAGGCTTAGGCTAGGGCACACCTAGGCTTAGGCTAAGGCTAGGGCTCCCCTAGCCTAAGGCTAGGGCACCCCTAGGCTTAGGCTAGGGCACACCTAGGCTTAGCCTAGGCACCCCTAGGCTTAGGCTAAGGCAAGGGCTCCCTTGGCCTATGGCTAGGACACCCCTAGGATTAGGCTAGGGCACCCCTAGGCTTAGGCAAAGGCACCCCTAGACTTAGGCTAGGGAACCCCTAGGCTTAGGCAAGAGCACCCCTAGGCTTAGGCTAGGGCACCCCTAGGCTTAGGCTAGGGCACCCCTAGGCTTAGGCTAGGGCACCCCTAGGCTTAAGCTAAGGCTAGGGATCCCATAGCCTAAGGCTAGGGCACCCCTAGGCTCAAGCTAGGGCACACCTAGGCTGAGGCTAAGGCACCCCTAGGCTTAGGCTAAGGCTACGGCTCTCCTAGCCTTAGGATAGGGCACCCCTAGGCTTAGGCTAGGGCATGCCTAGGCTTAGTCTAGGGCACCCCTAGGCTTAGGCTAGGGCACCACTAGGCTTAGGATAAGGCTACGGCTCTGAGAGCCTCAGGTTAGAGCACCCCTAGACTCAGGCTATGGCACCCCTAGGCTTAGGATAGGGCACACCTAGGCTTAAGCTAAGGCTAAGGATCCCCTAGCCTAAGGCTAGGTCACCCCTAGGCTCAAGCTAGGGCACCCCTAGGCTCAGGCTAAGGCACCCCTAGGCTTAGGCTTAGGCTAGGGCATGCCTAGGCATAGGCTAGGGCACGCCTAGGCTTAGGCTCGGGCACCACTAGGCTTAGGATAAGGCTATGGCTCCGAGAGCCTCAGGTTAGGGCACCCCTAGACTCAGGCTATGGCAAGCCTAGGCTTAGGCTAGGGCAATCCTAGGCTAGACTAAGGCTAGGGCTCCCCTAACCTTATGCTAGGGCACCCGTAGGATCAGGCTAGGGCACCCATAGGCTTAGGCTAGGGCACCCCTAGGCTTAGGCTAAGGCTAGGACTCCCCTAGGCTTAGGCTAGGGGAAGCCTAGAATAGGCTAGGGCACCCCTAGGCTTAGGCTAGGGCACCCCTAGGCTTAGGCTAGGGCACCCCTAGGCTTAGGCTAGGGCACCCCTAGGCTTAGGCTATGGGACCCATAGGCTTAGGCTAGGCCACCCCTAGGCTTAGGGTAAGGTTAGGGCTCCCCTAGCCTAAGGCTAGGGCACCCGTAGGCTCAGGCTAGGGCACCCCTAGGCTTAGGCTAAGGCTAGGGCTCCCCTAGCCTGAGGCTAGGGCTCACCTAGGCTTAGGCTAGGGCACCCCTAGGCTTAGGCTAGGGCACCCGTAGGCTTAGGCTAAGGCTAGGACTCCCCTAGGCTTAGGCTAGGGCACGCCTAGGCTTAGGCTAGGGCACCCCTAGGCTCAGGCTAGGGCACCCCTAGGCTTAGGCTAATGCTTGGTCTCACCTAGCCTAAGGCTAGGGCACCTCTAGGCTTAGGGTAGGGCACCACTAGGCTTAGGCTATGGCAGCCATAGGCTTAAGCTAAGGCAAGGGCTCCCCTAGCCTAAGGACTGGGCACCCCTAGGCTTAGGCTAGGGCACCCCTAAGCTTAGGGTTAGGCTAGGGCACCCCTAGGCTTAGGCTAGGGCATCCCTAGGCTAAGGCTAGGGCACCCCTAGGCTTAGGTTAGGGCACCCATAGGCTTAGGCTAGGGCACCCCTAGGCTTAGGCTAGGGTAAACCTAGGCTTAGGCTAAGGCTAAGGCTCCCCTTGCCTAAAGCTAGGGAACCCCTAGGCTTAGGCTAAGGCACCCCTAGGCTTAGCCTATTGCACCCCTAGGCTTAGGCGATCGCACCCCTAGTCTTGTTCTAGGGCACCCCTAGGCTTAGGCTAGGGCACCCATATTCTTATGCTGGGGCACCCCTAGGCTTAGGTTTAGGCTAGGGCACCCCTAGGCTTAGGCTAGTGCACCCCTAGGCTTAGGCTAGGGCACCCCTAGGCTTAGGCTAGGGCACCCCTAGGCTTAGGCTAGGGCACCCCTAGGCTTAGGCTAGGGCACCCCTAGGCTTAGGCTAGGGCACCCCTAGGCTTAGGCTAGGGCACCTCTAGGCTTAGGCTAGGGCACCCCTAGGCTTAGGCTAAGGCACACCTAGACTTAGGCTAAGGCAACGGCTCCCCTAGCCTCAGGCTAGGGCACCCCTAAGCTTAGGCTAGGACAATCCTATGCTTAGGCTAAGGTTGAGCTCCCTAGGCTCAGGATAGGGCACCCTAGGCTTAGACTAGGGCACTACAAAGCTTAGGCTAAGGCTAGGGCACCCCTAGGCTTAGGCTAGGGCATCCCTAGGCTAAGGCTAGGGCACCCCTAGGCTTAGGTTAGGGCACCCATAGGCTTAGGCTAGGGCACCTCTAGGCTTAGGCTAGGGCACCCCTAGGCTTAGGGTAGGGAACCCCTAGGCTTAGGCTACGGTAAACCTAGGCTTAGGCTAAGGCTAAGGCTCCCCTTGCCTAAAGCTAGGGAACCCCTAGGCTTAGGCTAAGGCACCCCTAGGCTTAGCCTATGGCACCCCTAGGCTTAGGCGATGGCACCCCTAGGCTTGTTCTAGGGCACCCCTAGGCTTAGGCTAGGGAACCCATAGGCTTAGGCTAGGGCACCCCTAGGCTTAGGTTTAGGCTAGGGCACCCCTAGGCTTAGGCTAGGGCACCCTTAGGCTTAGGTTTAGGCTAGGGCACCCCTAGGCTTAGGCTAGGGCACCCCTAGGCTTAGGCTAGGGCACCCCTAGGCATTGGCTAGGGCACCCCTAGGCTTAGGCTAGGGAACCCCTAGGCTTAGGCTAGGGAACCCCTAGGCTTAGGCTAGGGCACCCCTAGGCTTAGGCTAGATCACCCCTAGGCTTAGGCTAGGGCACCTCTAGGCTTAGGCTCGGGCACCCCTAGGCTTAGGCTAGGTCAGCCCTAGGCTTAGGCTAAGTCTAGGGCTCCCCTAGCCTAAGGCTAGGGCACCCATAGGCTTGGGCTAGGGAACCCCTATGCTTAGGCTAGGGCACCTCTAGGCTTAGGCTAGGGCACCCCTAGGCTTAGGCTAAGGCACCCCTAGACTTAGGCTAAGGCAACGGCTCCCCTAGCCTCAGGCTAGGGCACCCCTAAACTCAGGCTAGGGCACCCCTAAGCTTAGGCTAGGACAATCCTATGCTTAGGCTAAGGTAGGGCTCCCTAGGCTCAGGATAGGGCACCCTAGGCTTAGACTAGGGCACCCCTAGGCTTAGGCTAAGGCAAGGGCTCCCTTGGCCTATGGCTAGGACACCCCTATGATTAGGCTAGGGCACCCCTAGGCTCTAGCAAAGGCACCCCTAGACTTAGGCTAGGGCACCCCTAGGCTTAGGTTAGGGCACCCCTAGGCTTAAGCTAAGGCTAGGGATCCCATAGCCTAAGGCTAGGGCACCCCTAGGCTCAAGCTAGGGCACCCCTAGGCTGAGGCTAAGGCACCCCTAGGCTTAGGCTAAGGTTAGGGCTCTCCTAGCCTTAGGATAGGGCACCCCTAGGCTTAGGCTAGGGCATGCCTAGGCTTAGTCTAGGGCACCCCTAGGCTTAGGCTAGGGCACCACTAGGCTTAGGATAAGGCTACGGCTCTGAGAGCCTCAGGTTAGGGCACCCCTAGACTCAGGCTATGGCACCCCTAGGCTTAGGCTAGGGCACACATAGGCTTAAGCTAAGGCTAAGGATCCCCTAGCCTAAGGCTAGGTCACCCCTAGGCTCAAGCTAGGGCACCCCTAGGCTCAGGCTAGGGCACCCCTAGGCTTAGGCTTAGGCTAGGGCATGCCTAGGCTTAGGCTAGGGCACGCCTAGGCTTAGGCTCGGGCACCACTAGGCTTAGGATAAGGCTACGGCTCCGAGAGCCTCAGGTTAGGGCACCCCTAGACTCAGGCTATGGCAACCCTAGGCTTAGGCTAGGGCAATCCTAGGCTAGACTAAGGCTAGGGCTCCCCTAACCTTATGCTAGGGCACCCGTAGAATCAGGCTAGGGCACCCATAGGCTTAGGCTAGGGCACCCCTAGGCTTAGGCTAAGGCTAGGACTCCCCTAGGCTTAGCCTAGGGGATGCCTAGGCTTAGGCTAGGGCACCCCTAGGCTTAGGCTAGGGCACCCCTAGGCTTAGGCTAGGGCACCCCTAGGCTTAGGCTATGGGACCCATAGGCTTAGGCTAGGCCACCCCTAGGCTTAGGGTAAGGTTAGGGCTCCCCTAGCCTAAGGCTAGGGCACCCGTAGGCTCAGGCTAGGGCACCCCTAGGCTTAGGCTAAGGCTAGAGCTCCCCTAGCCTGAGGCTAGGGCTCACCTAGGCTTAGGTTAGGGCACCCCTAGGCTTAGGCTAGGGCACCCGTAGGCTTAGGCTAAGGCTAGGATTCCCCTAGGCTTAGGCTAGGGCACGCCTAGGCTTAGGCTAGGGCACCCCTAGGCTTAGGTTAGGGCACCCCTAGGCTTAGGCTCAGGCACCCCTAGGCTTAGGCTAGGGCACCCCCAGGCTTAGGCTAATGCTTGGTCTCACCTAGCCGAAGGCTAGGGCACCTCTAGGCTTAGGGTAGGTCACCACTAGGCTTAGGCTATGGCAGCCATAGGCTTAAGCTAAGGCAAGGGCTCCCCTAGCCTAAGGCCTGGGCACCCCTAGGCTTAGGCTAGGGCACCCCTAAGCTTAGGCTTAGGCTAGGGCACCCCTAGGCTTAGGCTAGGGCACCCCTAGGCTTAGCCTATGGCACCCCTAGGCTTAGGCGATGGCACCCCTAGGATTTTCTAGGGCACCCCTAGGCTTAGGCTAGGGCACCCATAGGCTTATGCTAGGGCACCCCTAGGCTTAGGTTTAGGCTAGGGCACCCCTAGGCTTAGGCTAGGGCACCCCTAGGCTTAGGCTAGGGCACCCCTAGGCTTTGGCTAGGACACCCCTGGGTTTAGGCTAAGGCTAGGGCTCTCCTAGCCTAAGGCTAGGGCACCCCTAGGCTTAGGCTAGGGCAACCCTAGGCTTAGGCTAGGGAACCCCTAGGCTTAGGCTAGGGCACCCCTAGGCTTAGGCTAGGGCACCCCTAGGCTTAGGCTAGGGCACCTCTAGGCTTAAGCTAGGGCACCCCTAGGCTTAGGCTAAGGCACCCCTAGACTTAGGCTAAGGCAACGGCACCCCTAGATAAAGGCTAGGGCACCCCTAAGCTTAGGCTAGGACAATCCCATGCTTAGGCTAAGGTAGGGCTCCCTAGGCTCAGGATAGGGCACCCTAGGCTTAGACTAGGGCACCCCTAGGCTTAGGCTAAGGCTAGGGCACCCCTAGGCTTAGGCTAGGGCTACGGCTCCCCTAGCCTCAGGCTAGTGCACCCCTCGACTCAGGCTATTGCACCCCTAAGCTTAGGCTAGGGCACCCCTAGGCTTAGGCTAGGGCACCCCTAGGCTTAGGCTAAGGCTTGTATCCCCTAGTCTAAGGCTAGAGCACCCCTAGGCTTAGGCTAGGGCACCCCTAGGCTTAGGCTAGGACACCCCTAGGCTTAAGCTAGGGCTCCCCTATGCTTAGGCTAAGGCTACGGCTCCCCTAGCCTCAGGCTAGTGCACCCCTAGACTCAGGCTATTGCACCCCTAAGCTTATGCTAGGGCACCCCTAGGCTTAGGCTAGGGCACCCCTAGGCTTAGGCTAAGGCTGGGCTCCCCTAGCCTAAGGCTAGAGCACCCCTAAGCTTAGGCTAGGGCACCCCTAGGCTTAGGCTAGGACACCCCTAGGCTTAGGCTAGGGCACCCCTAGGCTTAGGCTAAGGCTGGGCTAACTTAGGCTTAGGCTAGGGCACCCCTAGGCTTAGGCTAGGGAACTCCTAGACTAAGGCTAGGGCACCCCTAGGCTTAAGTTTCGGCACCCCTAGGCTTAGGGTAGGGCACCCCTAGACTTAGGCTAAGGCAACGGCTCCCCTAGCCTCAGGCAAGGGCACCCCTAGACTCAGGCTAGGGCACCCGTTATCTTAGGCTAGGGCAATCCTAGGCTTAGGCTAAGTCTAGGGCTCCCCTATCCTCAGGCAGGGGCACCCGTAGGCTCAGGCTAGGGCTACCCTAGCCTAAGGCTAGGGCACCCCTAGGCTTAGGCTAGGGCACCCCTAAGCTTAGGCTAGGGCTCCCCTAGGTTTAGGCTAAGACTGTGGCTCCACTTGCCTCAGGCTATTTCTCCCCTAGACTCAGGCTATGGCACCCCTAGGCTTAGGCTAGGGCAATCCTAGGCTAACTAACATTAGGGCTCCCCTAGCCTCAGGCTAGGGCACCCGTAGGCTCAGGCTATGGCACCCCTAGGCCCAGGCTAGGGCACCCCTAGGCTTAGGCTAGGGCACCCCTAGGCTTAGGCTAAGGCTTGGGCTCCCCTAGCCTCAGGCTAGGGCACCCCAAGGCTTAGGCTAGGGCACCCCTAGGCTTAGGCTAGGGCACCCCTAGGCTAAGGCTAAAGCTAGGCTCCCCTTGCCTAAGGCTAGAACACCCCTAGGCTTAGGCTAGGGCACCCCTAGGCTTAGGCTAGGGCACCCCTAGGCTTAGGCTAAGGCTAGGGCACCCCTAGGCTTAGGCTAAGGCTAGGGCTCGCCTAGCCTAAGCCTAGGGCACCCCTAGGCTTAGGCTAGGGCAGCTCTAAGCTTAGGTTAGGGCACATCTAGGCTTAGGCTTGGGCACCCCTAGACTTAGGCAGGGGCACCCCTGGTCTTAGGCTAAGGCTAGGGCTCCCCTAGCCTAAGGCTAGGGCACCCCGAGGCTTAGGCTAGGGAACCCCTAGGATTAGACTAGTGCACCCCTAGGCTTAGTCTAAGGCTAGGGCACCCCTAGGCTTAGGCTAGGGCACCCATAGACTTAGGCTAGGGCACCCCTAGGCTTAGGCAAGGGCATCCCTAGACTTACGCTAGGGCACCCCTAGGCTTAGGCAAAGGCTAGGGCTCCCCTAGCCTAAGGTTAGGGCACCCCTAGGCTTAGGCTAGGGCACCCCTAGGCTTAGGCTAGGGCAGCCATAAGCTTAGGCTAAGTCTAGGGCTCCCCTAGGCTTAGGCTAGGGCACCCCTAGGCTTAGGCTAGGGCAGACATAGGCTTAGGCTAAGTCTAGGGCACCCCTAGGCTTAGGCTAAGGCTAGGACTCCCCTAGGCTTAGGCTAGGGCATGCCTAGGCTTAGGCTAGGGCACCCCTAGGCTTAGGTTAGGGCACCCCTAGGCTTAGGCTCAGGCACCCCTAGGCTTAGGCTAGGGCACCACTAGGCTTAGGCTAAGGCTTGGGTTTACCTAGCCTAAGGCTAGGGCACCACTAGTCTTAGTCTAGGGCACCCCTAGGCTTAGGTTAGGGCACCCCTAGACTTAGGCTAGGGCACCCCTAAGCTTAGGCTAAGGCTAGGGCTCCCCTAGCCTAAGACTAGGGCATCCCAAAGCTTAGGCTAGGGGACGCCTAGGCTTAGGCTAGGCCACCCCTAGGCTTAGGCTAGGGAGCACCTAGGCTTATGCTAAGGCTAGGGCTCCCCTAGCCTTAGGCTAGGGCTCCCTAGGCTTAGGCAAGGGCACCCCTAGGCTCAGGCTAGGGCACCCCTAGGCTAAGGCTAAAGCTAGGCTCCACTTGCCTAAGGCTAGAACACCCCTAGGCTTAGGCTAGGGCACCCCTAGGCTTAGGCTAGGGCACCCCTAGGCTTAGGCTAAGGCTAGGGCACCCCTAGGCTTAGGCTAAGGCTAGGGCTCGCCTAGCCTAAGCCTAGGGCACCCCTAGGCTTAGGCTAGGGCAGCTCTAAGCTTAGGTTAGGGCACATCTAGGCTTAGGCTTGGGCACCCCTAGACTTAGGCAGGGGCACCCCTGGTCTTAGGCTAAGGCTAGGGCTCCCCTAGCCTAAGGCTAGGGCACCCCTAGGCTTAGGCTAGGGAACCCCTAGGATTAGACTAGTGCACCCCTAGGCTTAGTCTAAGGCTAGGGCACCCCTAGGCTTAGGCTAGGGCACCCATAGACTTAGGCTAGGGCACCCCTAGGCTTAGGCAAGGGCATCCCTAGACTTACGCTAGGGCACCCCTAGGCTTAGGCAAAGGCTAGGGCTCCCCTAGCCTAAGGTTAGGGCACCCCTAGGCTTAGGCTAGGGCACCCCTAGGCTTAGGCTAGGGCAGCCATAAGCTTAGGCTAAGTCTAGGGCTCCCCTAGGCTTAGGCTAGGGCACCCCTAGGCTTAGGCTAGGGCAGACATAGGCTTAGGCTAAGTCTAGGGCACCCCTAGGCTTAGGCTAAGGCTAGGACTCCCCTAGGCTTAGGCTAGGGCATGCCTAGGCTTAGGCTAGGGCACCCCTAGGCTTAGGTTAGGGCACCCCTAGGCTTAGGCTCAGGCACCCCTAGGCTTAGGCTAGGGCACCACTAGGCTTAGGCTAAGGCTTGGGCTTACCTAGCCTAAGGCTAGGGCACCACTAGTCTTAGTCTAGGGCACCCCTAGGCTTAGGTTAGGGCACCCCTAGACTTAGGCTAGGGCACCCCTAAGCTTAGGCTAAGGCTAGGGCTCCCCTAGCCTAAGACTAGGGCATCCCAAAGCTTAGGCTAGGGGACGCCTAGGCTTAGGCTAGGGAGCACCTAGGCTTATGCTAAGGCTAGGGCTCCCCTAGCCTTAGGCTAGGGCTCCCTAGGCTTAGGCTAGGGCACACCTAGGCTCAGGCTAGGGCACCCCTAGGCTTAGGCTTAAGCTAGGGCATGCCTAGGCTTAGGCTAGGGCACGCCTAGGCTTAGGCTAGGGCACCACTAGGCTTAGGATAAGGCTACGGCTCCGAGAGCCTCAGGTTACGGCACCCCTAGGCTTAGGCTAGGGCACACCTAGGCTTAGGCTAGGGCACCCCAAGGCTTAGGCTATGGGACCCATAGGCTTAGGCTAGGCCACCCCTAGGCTTAGGGTAAGGTTAGGGCTCCCCTAGCCTAAGGCTAGGGCACCCGTAGGCTCAGGCTAGGGCTACCCTAAGCTCAGGCTAGGGCACCCCGAGGCTTAGGCTAGGGTAAACCTAGGCTTAGGCTAAGGCTAAGGCTAAGGCTCCCCTTCCCTAAAGCTAGGGAACCCCTAGGCTTAGGCTAGGGCACCCCAAGGCTTAGCCTATGGCACCCCTAGGCTTAGGTGATGGCACCCCTAGGCTTGTTCTAGGGCACCCCTAGGCTTAGGCTAGGGCACCCATAGGCTTAGGCTAGGGCACCCCTAGGCTTAGGTTTAGGCTAGGGCACCCCTAGGCTTAGGCTAGGGCACCCCTAGGCTTAGGCTAGGGCACCCCTAGGCTTTGGCTAGGGCACCCCTAGGCTTAGGCTAACGCTAGGGCTCTCCTAGCCTAAGGCTAGGGCACCCCTAGGCTTAGGCTAGGGAACCCCTAGGCTTAGGCTAGGGCACCCCTAGGCTTAGGCTAGGGCACCACTAGGATTAGGCTAAGGCTGGGCTCCCCTAGCCTAAGGCTAGAGCACCCCTAGGCTTAGGCTAGGGCAGCCCTAGGCTTAGGCTAGGACACCCCTAGGCTTAGGCTAGGGCACCCCTAGGCTTAGGCTAAGGCAACGGCTCCCCTAGCCTCAGGCAAGGGCACCCCTAGACTCAGGCTAGGGCACCCGTTATCTTAGGCTAGGGCTATCCTAGGCTTAGGCTAAGTCTAGCGCTCCCCTATCCTCAGGCAAGGGCAACCCTAGGCCTAGGCTAGGGCTACCCTAGTCTAAGGCTAGGGCACCCCTAGGCTTAGGCTAGGGCACCCCTAAGCTTAGGCTAGGGCTCCCCTAGGTTTAGGCTAAGACTGTGGCTCCCCTTGCCTCAGGCTAGTTCACCCCTAGACTCAGGCTATGGCACCCCTAGGCTTAGGCTAGGGCAATCCTAGGCTAGACTAACATTAGGGCTCCCCTAGCCTCAGGCTAGGGCACCCGTAGGCTCAGGCTATGGCACCCCTAGGCCCAGGCTAGGGCACCCCTAGGCTTAGGCTAGGGCACCCCTTGGCTTAGGCTAAGGCTTGGGCTCCCCTAGCCTCAGGCTAGGGCACCCCAAGGCATAGGCTAGGGCACCCCTAGGCTTAGGCTAGGGCAGACATAGGCTTAGGCTAAGTCTAGGGCACCCCTAGGCTTAGGCTAAGGCTAGGACTCCCCTAGGCTTAGGCTAGGGCATGCCTAGGCTTAGGCTAGGGCACCCCTAGGCTTAGGTTAGGGCACCCCTAGGCTTAGGCTCAGGCACCCCTAGGCTTAGGCTAGGGCACCACTAGGCTTAGGCTAAGGCTTGGGCTTACCTAGCCTAAGGCTAGGGCACCACTAGTCTTAGTCTAGGGCACCCCTAGGCTTAGGTTAGGGCACCCCTAGACTTAGGCTAGGGCACCCCTAAGCTTAGGCTAAGGCTAGGGCTCCCCTAGCCTAAGACTAGGGCATCCCAAAGCTTAGGCTAGGGGACGCCTAGGCTTAGGCTAGGCCACCCCTAGGCTTAGGCTAGGGAGCACCTAGGCTTAGGCTAAGGCTAGGGCTCCCCTAGCCTAAGGCTAGGGCTCACTAGGCTTAGGCTAGGGCACACCTAGGCTCAGGCTAGGGAACCCCTAGGCTTAGGCTTAGGCTAGGGCATGCCTAGGCTTAGGCTAGGGCACGCCTAGGCTTAGGCTAGGGCACCACTAGGCTTAGGATAAGGCTACGGCTCCGAGAGCCTCAGGTTACGGCACCCCTAGGCTTAGGCTAGGGCACACCTAGGCTTAGGCTAGGGCACCCCAAAGCTTAGGCTATGGGACCCATAGGCTTAGGCTAGGCCACCCCTAGGCTTAGGGTAAGGTTAGGGCTCCCCTAGCCTAAGGCTAGGGCACCCGTAGGCTCAGGCTAGGGCTACCCTAAGCTCAGGCTAGGGCACCCCGAGGCTTAGGCTAGGGTAAACCTAGGCTTAGGCTAAGGCTAAGGCTCCCCTTGCCTAAAGCTAGTGAACCCCTAGGCTTAGGCTAGGGCACCCCAAGGCTTAGCCTATGGCACCCCTAGGCTTAGGCGATGGCACCCCTAGGCTTGTTCTAGGGCACCCCTAGGCTTAGGCTAGGGCACCCATAGGCTTAGGCTAGGGCACCCCTAGGCTTAGGTTTAGGCTAGGGCACCCCTAGGCTTAGGCTAGGGCACCCCTAGGCTTAGGCTAGGGCACCCCTAGGCTTTGGCTAGGGCACCCCTAGGCTTAGGCTAACGCTAGGGCTCTCCTAGCCTAAGGCTAGGGCACCCCTAGGCTTAGGCTAGGGCACCCCTAGGCTTAGGCTAGGGAACCCCTAGGCTTAGGCTAGGGCACCCCTAGGCTTAGGCTAGGGCACCCCTAGGATTAGGCTAAGGCTGGGCTCCCCTAGCCTAAGGCTAGAGCACCCCTAGGCTTAGGCTAGGGCAGCCCTAGGCTTAGGCTAGGACACCCCTAGGCTTAGGCTAGGGCACCCCTAGGCTTAGGCTAAGGCAACGGCTCCCCTAGCCTCAGGCAAGGGCACCCCTAGACTCAGGCTAGGGCACCCGTTATCTTAGGCTAGGGCTATCCTAGGCTTAGGCTAAGTCTAGCGCTCCCCTATCCTCAGGCAAGGGCAACCCTAGGCTCAGGCTAGGGCTACCCTAGCCTAATGCTAGGGCACCCCTAGGCTTAGGCTAGGGCACCCCTAAGCTTAGGCTAGGGCTCCCCTAGGTTTAGGCTAAGACTGTGGCTCCCCTTGCCTCAGGCTAGTTCACCCCTAGACTCAGGCTATGGCACCCCTAGGCTTAGGCTAGGGCAATCCTAGGCTAGACTAACATTAGGGCTCCCCTAGCCTCAGGCTAGGGCACCCGTAGGCTCAGGCTATGGCACCCCTAGGCCCAGGCTAGGGCACCCCTAGGCTTAGGCTAGGGCACCCCTTGGCTTAGGCTAAGGCTTGGGCTCCCCTAGCCTCAGGCTAGGGCACCCCAAGGCATAGGCTAGGGCACCCCTAGGCTTAGGCTAGGGCACCCTTAGGCTAAGGCTAAGGCTAGGCTCCCCATGCCTAAGGCTAGAACACCCCTAGGCTTAGGCTAGGGCACCCCTAGGCTTAGGCTAGGGCACACCTAGGCTTAGGCTACGGCTAGGGCTCCCCTAGCCTAAGGCTAGGGCACCCCTAGGCTTAGGCTAGGGCACACCTAGGCTTAGCCTAGGGCAACCCTAGGCTTAGGCTAAGGCAAGGGCTCCCTTGGCCTATGGCTAGGACACCCCTAGGATTAGGCTAGGGCACCCCTAGGCTTAGGCAAAGGCACCCCTAGACTTAGGTTAGGGAACCCCTAGGCTTAGACAAGGGCACCCCTAGGCTTAGGCTAGGGCACCCCTAGGCTTAGGCTAGGGCACCCCTAGGCTTAAGCTAAGGCTAGGGATCCCATAGCCTAAGGCTAGGGCACCCCTAGGCTCAAACTAGGGCACCCCTAGGCTGAGGCTAGGAAACCACTAGGCTTAGGCTAAGGCTAGGGCTCTCCTAGCCTTAGGATAGGGCACCCCTAGGCTTAGGCTAGTGCATGCCTAGGCTTAGTCTAGGGCACCCCTAGGCTTAGGCTAGGGCACCACTAGGCTTAGGATAAGGCTACGGCTCTGAGAGCCTCAGGTTAGGGCACCCCTAGACTCAGGCTATGGCACCCCTAGGATTAGGCTAGGGCAACCCTAGGCTAGACTAAGGCTAGGGCTCCCCTAACCTTATGCTAGGGCAACCGTAGGCTCAGGCTACGGCACCCATAAGCTTAGGCTAGGGCAGCCCTAGGCTTAGGCTAAGGGTAGGACTCCCCTAGTCTTAGGCTAGGTCACGCCTAGGCTTAGGCTAGGGCACCCCTAGGCTTAGGCTAGGGCACCCCTAGGCTTAGGTTAGGGCACCCCTAGGTTTAGGCTAGGGCACCCCTAGGCTTAGGCTATGGGACCCAAAGGCTTAGGCTAGGCCACCCCTAGGCTTAGGCTAAGCTAGGGCTCCCCTAGCCTAAGGCTAGGGCACCGGTAGGCTCAGGCTAGGGCACCCCAAGGCTCAGGCTAGGGCACCCCTAGGTTTAGGCTAGGGCACCCCTAGGCTTAGGCTAAGGCTAGGGCTCCCCTAGCCTGACGCTAGGGCTCACCTAGGCTTAGGCTCAGCAACCCTAGGCTTAGGCTAGTGCACCCGTAGGCTTAGGCTAAGGCTAGGACTCCCCTAGGCTTAGGCTAGGGCACGCCTAGGCTTAGGATAGGGCACCCCTAGGCTTAGGTTAGGGCACCCCTAGGCTTAGGCTCAGGCACCCCTAGGCTTAGGCTAGGGCACCCCTAGGCTTAGGCTAATGCTTGGGCTCACCTAGCCTAAGGCTAGGGCACCTCTAGGCTTAGGCTAGGGTACCACTAGGCTTAGGCTAGGGCACCCCTAGGCTTAGGGTAGGGCACCCTTAAGCTTAGGCTAGGGCAGCCATAGGCTTAAGCTAAGGCAAGGACTCCCGTAGCCTAAGGCCTGGGAACCCCTAGGCTTAGGCTAGGGCACCCCTAAGCTTATGCTTAGGCCTGGGCACCCCTAGGCTTAGGCTAGGGCACCCCTAGGTTAAGCTAGGGCACCCCTAAGCTTAGGCTAGGGCACCCCTAGGCTTAAGCTAGGGCACCCCTAGGCTTAGGCTAAGGCTAGGGCTCTTCTAGCCTAAGGCTAGGGCACCCCTAGGCTTAGGCTAGGGCACCCATAGGCTTAGGCTAGGACACCCCTAGGCTTAGGCTAAGGCCAGGGCTCCCCTACCCTAAGGCTAGAGCACCCCTAGGCTTAGGCTAGGGCACGCCTAGGCTTAGGATAGGGCACCCCTAGGCTTAGGCTAGGGTAACCCTAGGCTTAGGCTAAGGCTAGGGCTCCCCTTGCCTAAGGCTACGGGACCCCTAGGCTTAGGCTAGGGCACCCCAGGCTTAGCCTATGGCAACCCTAGGCTTAGGCGATGGCACCCCTAGGCTTGTTCTAGGGCACCCCTAGGCTTAGGCTAGGGCACCCATAGGCTTAGGCTAGGGCACCCCTAGGCTTAGGCTAAGGCTAGTGCACCCCTAGGCTTAGGCTAAGGCTAGGGCTCGCCTAGCCTAAGGCTAGGGCACCCCTAGGCTTAGGCTAGGGCAGCTCTAGGCTTAGGTTAGGGCACATCTAGGCTTAGGCTTGGGCATCCCTAGTCTTAGGCAGGGGCACACCTCGTCTTAGGCTAAGGCTAGGGCTCCCCTAGCCTAAGGCTAGGGCACCCCTAGGCTTAGGCTAGGGCACCCCTAGGATTAGACTAGGGCACCCCTAGGCTTAGGCTAAGGCTTGGGCTCCCCTAGGCTTAGGCTAGGGCACCCCTAGGCTTAGCCTATGGCACCCCTAGGCTTAGCCGATGGCACCCCTAGGCTTGTTCTAGGGCACCCCTAGGCTTAGGCTAGGGCACCCATTGGCTTAGGCTAGGGCACCCCTAGGCTTAGGCTAAGGCTAGGGCTCACCTAGCCTAAGGCTAGGGCACCCCTAGGTTTAGGCAAGGGCACCCCTAAGCTTAGGCTAGGGAACCTCTGGGCTTAGGCTAGGGAACCGCTAGGCTTAGGCTAGGGCACCCCTATGCTTAGGTTAGGTCACCTCTAGGCTTAGGCTAAGTCTAGGGCTCCCCTAGCCTAAGGCTAGGGCACCCATAGACTTTGGCTAGGGCACCCCTAGGCTTAGGCTAGGGCACCCCCAGGCTTAGGCTAAGGCTAGGGCTCCCCTAGCCTCAGGGTAGAGCACCCCTAGGCTTAGGCTAGGGCACCACTAGGCTTAGGCTAGGCCACCCCTAGGCTTACGCTAGGGCACCCCTAGGCTTAGGCTAAGGCTGGGCTAACCTAGGCTTAGGCTAGGGCACACCTAGGCTTAGGCTAGGGAACCCCTAGACTAAGGCTAGTGCACCCATAGGCTTAGGCTAGGGCACCCCTAAACTTAGACTAGGGCTCCCCTAGGCTTAGGCTAAGGCTGCGACTCCCCTTGCCTCAGGCTAGTGCACCCCTAGACTCAGGCTATGGCACCCCTAGGCTTAGCCTAGGGTAATCCAAGGCTAGACTAACGTTAGGGCTCCCCTAGCCTCAGGCTAGGGCACCCGTAGGCTCAGGATAGGGCACCCCTAGGCTCAGGCTAGGGCAACACTAGGCTTAGGCTAGGGCACCCCTAGGCTTAGGCTAAGGCTAGGCTCCCCTAGCCTAAGGCTAGAGCACCGCTAGGCTTAGGCTAGGGCACCCCTAGGCTTTGGCAAGGGCACCCCTTGGTTAGGCTAAGGGTAGGGCTCCCCTAGCCTAAGGCTAGTGCACCCCTAGGCTTAGGCTAGGGCACACCTAGGCTTAAGCTAGGGCACCCCTAGGCTTAGGCAAAGGCAAGGGCTCCCCTAGCCTATGGCTAGGGCACCCCTAGAATTAGGGTAGGGCACCCCTAGGCTTAGGCAAAGGCACCCCTAGGCTTAGGCTAGGGAACCCCTAGGCTTAGGCTAGGGCACCCATTGGCTTAAGCTAAGGCTAGGGATCCCCTAGCCTAAGGCAAGGGCACCCCTAGGCTCAAGCTAGGGCACCCCTTGGCTTAGGCTAGGTCACCCCAAGACTCAGGCTAGGCGACCCGAAGCTTAGGCTGGGGCAATCCTAGGCTTAGGCTAAGTCTAGGGCTCCCCTATCCAAAGGCTAGGGCACCCCTAGGCTCAGGCTAGGGCTCCCCTAGGCTTAGGCTAAGGCTAGGGATCCCCTAGCCTAAGGCTAGGGCACCCCTAGGCTTAGGCTAAGGCTAGGGATCCCCTAGCCTAAGGCTAGGGCACTCCTAGGCTTAGGCTAGCGCACCCGTAGGCTTAGGCTAGGGCACCCCTAGATTTAGGCTAGGGCACCCCTAGGCTTAGGCTAAGGCTAGGGCTCCCCTAGCCTAAGGCTAGGGTACCCCTAGGCTTAGGCTAGGGCACCCCAAGTCTTAGGATAAGGCACCCCTAGGCTTAGGCTAAGGCTAGGTCACCCCTAGGCTTAGGCTAAGCCACCACTAGGCTTAGGATAGGGCAACCCTAGGCTTAGGTTAGGGCACCCCTAGGCTTAGGCTAGGGCTCCCAAAGGCTGAGGCTAGGGCACCCTTAAGCTGAGGCTAGGGCCCCCTAGGCTTAGGCTAAGGCTTGGGCTCCCCTAGCCTAAGGCTAGGGCACCTCTAGGCTTAGGCTAAGGCACCCTTAGGATTAGGCTACGGCTAGGGCTCCCCTAGCCTAAGACTAGGGCAGCCCTAAGCTTAGGCTACGGCACCCCTAGGCTTAAGCTAGGGCACCTGTAGGCTTAGGCTAAGGCTAGGGTTCCCATAGCCTAAGGCTAGGGCACGCCTAGGCTTAGGCTAGGGCACCCCTAGGCTTAGGCTAGGGCACCCCTAGGCTTAAGCTAGGGCACCCCTAGGCTTAGGCTAAGGCTAGGGATCTCCTAGCCTAAGGTTAGGGCACTCCTAGGCTTAGGCTAGGGCACCCGTAGGCTTAGGCTAGGGCACCCCTAGACTAAGGCTAGGGCACCCCCAGGCTTAGGTTTAGGCTAGGGCACCCCTAGGCTTAGGCTAGGGCACCCCTAGGCTTAGGCTAGGGCACCCCTAGGCTTTGGCTAGGCCACACTAGGCTTAGGTTTAGGCTAGGGCACCCCTAGGCTTAGGCTAGGGCACCCCTAGGCTAAGGCTAGGGCTCCCCTAGCCTAAGGGTAGAGCACCCCTAGGCTTAGGCTAGGGCACCACTAGGCTTAGGCTAGGCCACCCCTAGGCTTACGCTAGGGCACCCCTAGGCTTAGGATAAGGCTGGGCTAACCTAGGCTTAGGCTAGGGCACACCTAGGCTTAGGCTAGGGAAATCCAAGGCTAGACTAACGTTAGGGCTCCCCTAGCCTCAGGCTAGGGCACCCGTAGGCTCAGGATAGGGCACCCCTAGGCTCAGGCTAGGGCAACCCTAGGCTTAGGCTAGGGCACCTCTAGGCTTAGCCTAAGGCTAGGCTCCCCTAGCCTAAGGCTAGAGCACCGCAAGGCTTAGGCTAGGGCACCCCTAGGCTTAGGCTAGGGCACCCCTAGGCTTAGGCTAAGGCTAGGGCTTCCCTAGCCTAAGGCTAGGGCACCCCTAAGCTTATCTAGGGCACACCTAGGCTTAGGCTAGGGCACCCCTAGGCTTAGGCTAAGGCAAGGGCTCCCCTAGCCTATGGCTAGGGCACCCCTAGGATTAGGCTAGGGCACCCCTAGGCTTAGGCAAAGGCACCCCTAGGCTTAGGCTAGGGAACCCCTAGGATTAGGCTAGGGCACCCCTAGGCTTAGGCAAAGGCACCCCTAGGCTTAGGCTAGGGAACCCCTAGGCTTAGGCTAGGGCACCCATAGGCTTAAGCTAAGGCTAGGGATCCCCTAGCCGTAGGCTAGGGCACCCCTAGGCTCAAGTTAGGGCACCCCTAGGCTTAGGCTAGGGCACCCCTAGACTCAGGCTAGGGCACCCGAAGCTTAGGCTGGGGCAATCCTAGGCTTAGGCTAAGTCTAGGGCTCCCCTATCCTAAGGCTAGGGCACCCCTAGGCTCAGGCTAGGGCTCCCCTAGGCTTAGGCTAGGGCACCCCTAGGCTTAGGCTAAGGCTAGGGCTCCCCTAGCCTAAGGCTAGGGCACCCCTAGCCTAAGGCAAGGGCACCCCTAGGCTTAGGCTAGGGCACCCCTAGGTTTAGGCTAGGGCACCCCTAGGCTTAGGCTAAGGCAAGGGCTCCCCTAGACTATGGCTAGGGCACCCCTAGGCTTAGGCTAGGGCACCCCTAGGCTTAGGCAAAGGCACCCCTAGGCTTAGGCTAGGGCACCCCTAGTCTTAGGCTAGGGTACCTGTGGCTTAGGCTAGGGCACACCTATGCTTAGGCAAGGCCACCCCTAGGCTTAAGCTAGGGCACCCATAGGCTTAGGCTAAGGCTAGGGCTCCCCTAGCCTAAGGCTAGGGCACCCCTAGGCTTAGGTTAGGGCACCCCTAGGCTTTGGCTAGGGCACCCCTAGGCTTAGGATAGGAAACTTCTAAGCTTAGGCTAGGGCACCCCTAAGCTTAGGCTAGGGCACCCCTAGGCTTAGGCTAGGGCACCCCTAGGCTTAGGCTAGGGCACCCCAAGGCTGAGGCTAGGGCACCCCTATGCTTACGCTAGGGCACCCCTAAGCTTTGGCTAGGGCACCCCTAGGCTTAGGATAGGGAACATCTAAGCTTAGGCTAGGTCACCCCTAGGTTTTGGCTAGGGCACCCCTAGGCTTATGCTAGAGCACCCCTAGGCTTAAACTAGGGCACCCCTAGGCTTAGGCTAAGGCTAGGGATCCCCTAGCCTAAGGCTAGGGCACTCCTAGGCTTAGGCTAGCGCACCCGTAGGCTTAGGCTAGGGCACCCCTAGATTTAGGCTAGGGCACCCCTAGGCTTAGGCTAAGGCTAGGGCTCCCCTAGCCTAAGGCTAGGGCACCCCTAGGCTTAGGCTAGGGCACCCCAAGTCTTAGGATAAGGCACCCCTAGGCTTAGGCTAAGGCTAGGTAACCCCTAGGCTTAGGCTAAGGCACCACTAGGCTTACGCTAGGGCACCCCTAGGCTTAGGTTAGGGCACCCCTAGGCTTAGGCTAGGGCACCCCAAGGCTGAGGCTAGGGCACCCTTAAGCTGAGGCTAGGGCCCCCTAGGCTTAGGCTAAGGCTTGGGCTCCCCTAGCCTAAGGCTAGGGCACCTCTAGGCTTAGGCTAAGGCACCCTTAGGCTTAGGCTAAGGCTAGGGCTCCCCTAGCCTAAGACTAGGGCACCCCGAAGCTTAGGCTACGGAACCCCTAGGCTTAAGCTAGGGCACCTGTAGACTTAGGCTAAGGCTAGGGCTCCCATAGCCTAAGGCTAGGGCACCCCTAGGCTTAGGCTAGGGCACCCCTAGGCTTAGGCTAGGGCACCCCTAAGCTTAAGCTAGGGCACCCCTAGGCTTAGGCTAAGGCTAGGGATCTCCTAGCCTAAGGCTAGGGCACTCCTAGGCTTAGGCTAGGGCACCCGTAGGCTTAAGCTAGGGCACCCCTAGACTTAGGCTAGGGCACCCCTAGGCTTAGGTTTAGGCTAGGGCACCCCTAGGCTTAGGCTAGGGCACCCCTAAGCTTAGGCTAGGGCACCCCTAGGCTTTGGCTAGGGCACCCCTAGGCTTAGGCTAAGACTAGGGCTCTCCTAGCCTAAGGCTAGGGCACCCCTAGGGTTAGGCTAGGACACCCCTAGGCTTAGGCTAGGGACACCCTAGGCTTAGGCTAGGGCACCCCTAGGCTTAGGCTAGGTCAGCCCTAGGCTTAGGCTAAGTCTAGGGATCCCCTAGCCTAAGGCTAGGGCACCCAATGGCTTGGGCTAGGGCACCCCTTTGCTTAGGCTAGGGCACCTCTAGGATTAGGCTAGGGCACCCCTAGGCTTAGGCTAAGGCTGGGCTAACTTAGGCTTAGGCTAGGGCACCCCTAGGCTTAGGCTAGGGAACTCCTAGATTAAGGCTAGGGCACCCCTAGGCTTAAGCTTGGGCACCCATAGGCTTAGGCTAGGGCAACCCTACACTTAGGCTAAGGCAACGGCTCCCCTAGCCTCAGGCAAGGGCACGCCTAGACTCAGGCTAGGGCACCCGTTATCTTACGCTAGGGCAATCCTAGGCTTAGGCTATGTCTAGGGCTCCCCTATCCTCAGGCTAGGGCACCCCTAGGCTCAGGCTATGGCTACCCTAGCCTAAGGCTAGGGCACCCCTAGGCTTAGGCTAGGGCACCCCTAAGCTTAGGCTAGGGCTCGCCTAGGCTTAGGCTAAGACTGTGGCTCCTCTTGCCTCAGGCTAGTTCACCCCTAGACACAGGCTATGGCACCCCTAGGCTTAGGCTAGGGCAATCCTAGGCTAGAGTAACATTAGGGCACCCCTAGCCTCAGGCTAGGGCACCCGTAGGCTCAGGCTATGGCACCCCTAGGCCCAGGCTAGGGCACCCCTAGGCTTAAGCTAGGGCACCCCTAGGCTTAGGCTAAGGATTGGGCTCCCCTAGCCTCAGGCTAGGGCACCCCAAGGCTTAGGCTAGGGCACCCCTAGGCTTAGGCTAGGGCACCCCTAGGCTAAGGCTAAAGCTAGGCTCCCCATGCCTAAGGCTAGAGCACCCCTAGGCTTAGGCTAGGGCACCCCTAGGCTTAGGCTAGGGCACACCTAGGCTTAGGCTAAGGCTAGGGCTCCCCTAGCCTAAGGCTTGGGCACTCCTAGGCTTAGGCTAGCGCACCCGTAGGCTTAGGCTAGGGCACCCCTAGATTTAGGCTAGGGCACCCCTAGGCTTAGGCTAAGACTAGGGCTCCCCTAGCCTAAGGCTAGGGCACCCCTAGGCTTAGGCTAGGGCACCCCAAGTCTTAGGATAAGGCACCCCTAGGCTTAGGCTAAGGTTAGGTCACCCCTAGGCTTAGGCTAAGCCACCACTAGGCTTAGGCTAGGGCAACCCTAGGCTTAGGTTAGGGCACCCCTAGGCTTAGGCTAGGGCACCCAAAGGCTGAGGCTAGGGCACCCTTAAGCTGAGGCTAGGGCCCCCTAGGCTTAGGCTAAGGCTTGGGCTCCCCTAGCCTAAGGCTAGGGCACCTCTAGGCTTAGGCTAAGGCACCCTTAGGCTTAGGCTAAGGCTAGGGCTCCCCTAGCCTAAGACTAGGGCACCCCTAAGCTTAGGCTACGGCACCCCTAGGCTTAGGCTAGGGCACCCCTAGGCTTAGGCTAGGGCACCCCTAGGCTTAAGCTAGGGCACCCCTAGGCTTAGGCTAAGGCTAGGGATCTCCTAGCCTAAGGCTAGGGCACTCCTAGGCTTAGGCTAGGGCACCCGTAGGCTTAGGCTAGGGCACCCCTAGACTTAGGCTAGGGCACCCCTAGGCTTAGGTTTAGGCTAAGGCACCCCTAGGCTTAGGCTAGGGCAACCCTAGGATTAGGCTAGGGCACCCCTAGGCTTAGGCAAAGGCACCCCTAGACTTAGGCTAGGGAACCCCTAGGCTTAGGCAAGGGCACCCCTAGGCTTAGGCTAGGGCACCCCTAGGCTTAGGCTAGGGCACCCCTAGGCTTAAGCTGGCTAGGGATCCCCTAGCCTAAGGCTAGGGCACCCCTAGGCTCAAGCTAGGGCACCCCTAGGCTCAGGCTAGGGCACCCCTAGGCTTAGGCTAAGGCTAGGGCACTCCTAGGCTTAGGCTAGCGCACCCGTAGGCTTAGGCTAGGGCACCCCTAGATTTAGGCTAGGGCACCCCTAGGATTAGGCTAAGGCTAGGGCTCCCCTAGCCTAAGGCTAGGGCACCCCTAGGCTTAGGCTAGGGCACCCCAAGTCTTAGGATAAGGCACCCCTAGGCTTAGGCTAAGGCTAGGTCACCCCTAGGCTTAGGCTAAGGCACCACTAGGCTTAGGCTAGGGCACCCCAAGGCTGAGGCTAGGGCACCCTTAAGCTGAGGCTAGGGCCCCCTAGGCTTAGGCTAATGCTTGGGCTCCCCGAGCCTAAGGCTAGGGCACCTCTAGGCTTAGGCTAAGGCACCCTTAGGCTTAGGCTAAGGCTAGGGCTCCCATAGCCTAAGGCTAGGGCACCCCTAGGCTTAGGCTAGGGCACCCCTAAGCTTAGGCTAGGGCACCCCTAGGCTTAAGCTAGGGCAGCCCTAGGCTTAGGCTAAGGCTAGGGATCTCCTAGACTAAGGCTAGGGCACTCCTAGGCTTACGCTAGGGCACCCGTAGGCTTAGGCTAGGGCCCCCCTAGGCTTAGATTTAGGCTAGGGCACCCCTAGGCTTAGGCTAGGGCACCCCTAGGCTTAGGCTAGGGCACCCCGAGGCTTTGGCTAGGGCACCCCTAGGCTTAGGCTAAGGCTAGGGCTCTCCTAGCCTAAGGCTAGGGCACCCCTAGTCTTAGGCTAGGGCACCCCTAGGCTTTGGCTAGGGAACCCCTAGGCTTAGGCTAGGGCACCCCTAGGCTTAGGCTAGGTCAGCCCTAGGCTTAGGCTAAGACTAGGGCTCCCCTAGCCTAAGGCTAGGGCACCCATAGGCTTGGGCTAGGGAACCCCTATGCTTAGGCTAGGGCACCTCTAGGCTTAGGCTAGGGCACCCCTAGGCTTAGGCTAGGGCACCCCTAGACTTAGGCAAAGGCAACGGCTCCCCTAGCCTCAGGCTATGGCACCCCTACACTCAGGCTAGGGCACCCCTAAGCTTAGGCTAGGGCAATCCTATGCTTAGGCTAAGGTAGGGCTCCCCTAGGCTCAGGATAGGGCACCCTAGGCTTAGACTGGGGCACCCCTAGGCTTAGGCTAAGGCTAGGGCTCCCCTAGCCTAAAGCTACGGCACCCCTCGGCTCAGGCTAGGGCACCCCGAGGCTTAGGCTAAGGCACTCCTAGGGTTAGGAAAAGGCTAGGGCTCCCCTAGCCTAAGGCTAGGGCACCGCTAGGCTTAGGCTAGGGCACCCCTAGGCTTAGGCTAGGACACCCCTAGGCTTAAGCTAGGGCTCCCCTATGCTTAGGCTAAGGCTACGGCTCCCCTAGCCTCAGGCTATTGCACCCCTAGACTCAGGCTATTGCACCCCTAAACTTAGGCTAGGGCACCCCTAGGCTTAGGCAAGGGCACCCCTAGGCTTAGGCTAGGGCACCCCTAAGCTTAGGCTAGGGTACCCCTAGGCTTAAGCTAAGGCTAGGGATCCCCTAGCCTAAGGCTAGGGCACCCCTAGGCTCAAGCTAGGGCAACCCTAGGCTCAGGCCAAGGCACCACTAGGCTTAGGCTAGGGCACCCTTAAGCTGAGGCTAGGGCCCCCTAGGCTTAGGCTAAGGCACCACTAGGCTTAGGCTAGGGCACCCCTAGGATTAGGTTAGGGCACCCCTAAGCTTAGGCTAGGGCACCCCAAGGCTGAGGCTAGGGCACCCTTAAGCTGAGGCTAGAGCCCCCTAGGCTTAGGCTAAGGCTTGGGCTCCCCTAGCCTAAGGCTAGGGCACCTCTAGGCTTAGGCGAAGGCACCCTTAGGCTTAGGCTAAGGCTAGGGCTCCCCTAGCCTAAGACTAGGGCACCCCTAAGCTTAGGCTACGGCAACCCTAGGCTTAAGCTAGGGCACCCCTAGGCTTAGGCTAAGGCTAGGAATCTCCTAGCCTAAGGCTAGGGCACTCCTAGGCTTAGGCTAGGGCACCCGTAGGCTTAGGCTAGGGCACCCCTAGCCTTAGGCTAGGGCACCCCTAGGCTTAGGTTTAGGCTAGGGCACCCCTAGGCTTAGGCTAGGGCACCCCTAGGCTTAGGCTAGGGCACCCCTAGGCTTTGGCTAGGGCACCCCTAGGCTTAGGCTAAGGCTAGGGCTCTCCTAACCTCAGGCTAGGGCACCCCTAGTCTTAGGCTAGGGCACCCCTAGGCTTAGGCTAGGGAACCCCTAGGCTTAGGCTAGGGCACCCCTAGGCTTAGGCTAGGTCAGCCCTAGGTTTAGGCTAAGTCTAGGGCTCCCTAGCCTAAGGCTAGGGCACCCATAGGCTTGGGCTGGGGCACCCCTATGCTTAGGCTAGGGCACCTCTAGGCTTAGGCTAGGGCACCCCTAGAATTAGGCTAAGGCAATGGCTCCCCTAGCCTCAGGCTAGGGCACCCCTAGACTCAGGCTAGGGCACCCCTAAGCTTAGGCTAGGGCAATCCTATGCTTAGGCTAAGGTAGGGCTCCCCTAGGCTCAGGATAGGGCACCCTAGGCTTAGACTACGGCACCCCTAGGCTTAGGCTAAGGCTAGGGCTCCCCTAGCCTAAAGCTACGGCACCCCCCGGCTCAGGCTAGGGCACCCCGAGGCTTAGGCTAGGGCACCCCTAGGCTTAGGAAAAGGCTAGGGCTCCCCTAGCCTAAGGCTAGGGCACCGCTAGGCTTAGGCTAGGGCACCCGTAGGCTTAGGCTAGGACACCCCTTGGCTTAAGCTAGGGCTCCCCTATGCTTAGGCTAAGGCTACGGCTCCCCTAGCCTCAGGCTAGTGCACCCCTAGACTCAGGCTATTGCACCCCTAAGCTTAGGCTAGAGCACCCCTATGCTTAGGCTAGGGCACCCCTAGGCTTAGGCTAGGGCACCCCAAGGCTTAGGCTAGGGCACCCCTAGGCTTAGGCTAGGGCACCCCTAGGCTAAGGCTAAAGCTAGGCTCCCCATGCTTAAGGCTAGAGTACCCCTAGGCTTAGGCTAGGGCACCCCTAGGCTTAGGCTAGGGCACACCTAGGCTTAGCCTAGGGCACCCCTAGGCATAGGCTAAGGCAAAGGCTCCCCTAGCCTATGGCTAGGACACCCCTAGGATTAGGCTAGGGCACCCCTAGGCTTAGGCAAAGGCACCCCTAAACTTAGGCTAGGGAACCCCTTGGCTTAGGCAAGGGCACCCCTAGGCTTAGGCTAGGGCACCCCTAGGCTCAAGCTAGGGCACCCCTAGGTTCAGGCAAGGCCAGCCGTAGGCTTAGGCTAAGGCTAGGGCTCTCCTAGCCTTAGGATAGGGCACCCCTAGGCTTAGGCTAGGGCATTCCTAGGCTTAGGCTAGGGCACCCCTAGGCTTAGGCTAGGGCACCACTAGGCTTAGGATAAGGCTACGGCTCCGAGAGCCTCTGGTTAGGGCACCCCTAGACTCAGGCTATGGCACCCCTAGGCTTAGGCTAGGGCAATCCTAGGCTAGACTAAGGCTAGGGCTCCCCTAACCTTATGGTAGGGCAACCGTAGGCTCAGGCTAGGGCACCCTTAGGCTTAGGCTAGGGCACCCGTAGGCTTAGGCTAGGGCACCCCTAGGCTTAGGCTAGGGCACACATAGGCTTAGGCTAGGGCACCCCTAGGCTTAGGCTATGGGACCCATAGGCTTAGGCTAGGCCACCCCTAGGCTTAGGCTAAGGCTAGGGCTCCCCTATCCTAAGGCTAGGGCACCCGTAGGCTCAGGCTAGGGCACCCCTAGGCTCAGGGTAGGGCACCCTTAGGTTTAGGCTAGGGCACCCCTAGGCTTAGGCTAGGTCACCCCAAGTCTTAGGATAAGGCACCCCTAGGCTTAGGCTAAGGCTAGGTCACCCCTAGGCTTAGGCTAAGGCACCACTAGGCTTAGGCTAGGGCACCCCAAGGCTGAGGCTAGGGCACCCTTAAGCTGAGGCTAGGGCCCCCTAGGCTTAGGCTAATGCTTGGGCTCCCCGAGCCTAAGGCTAGGGCACCTCTAGGCTTAGGCTAAGGCACCCTTAGGCTTAGGCTAAGGCTAGGGCTCCCATAGCCTAAGGCTAGGGCACCCCTAGGCTTAGGCTAGGGCACCCCTAAGCTTAGGCTAGGGCACCCCTAGGCTTAAGCTAGGGCACCCCTAGGCTTAGGCTAAGGCTAGGGATCTCCTAGACTAAGGCTAGGGCACTCCTAGGCTTACGCTAGGGCACCCGTAGGCTTAGGCTAGGGACCCCCTAGGCTTAGATTTAGGCTAGGGCACCCCTAGGCTTAGGCTAGGGCACCCCTAGGCTTAGGCTAGGGCACCCCATGGCTTTGGCTAGGGCACCCCTAGGCTTAGGCTAAGGCTAGGGCTCTCCTAGCCTAAGGCTAGGGCACCCCTAGTCTTAGGCTAGGGCACCCCTAGGCTTTGGCTAGGGAACCCCTAGGCTTAGGCTAGGGCACCCCTAGGCTTAGGCTAGGTCAGCCCTAGGCTTAGGCTAAGTCTAGGGCTCCCCTAGCCTAAGGCTAGGGCACCCATAGGCTTGGGCTAGGGAACCCCTATGCTTAGGCTAGGGCACCTCTAGGCTTAGGCTAGGGCACCCCTAGGCTTAGGCTAGGGCACCCCTAGACTTAGGCTAAGGCAACGGCTCCCCTAGCCTCAGGCTATGGCACCCCTACACTCAGGCTAGGGCACCCCTAAGCTTAGGCTAGGGCAATCCTATGCTTAGGCTAAGGTAGGGCTCCCCTAGGCTCAGGATAGGGCACCCTAGGCTTAGACTGGGGCACCCCTAGGCTTAGGCTAAGGCTAGGGCTCCCCTAGCCTAAAGCTACGGCACCCCTCGGCTCAGGCTAGGGCACCCCGAGGCTTAGGCTAAGGCACTCCTAGGGTTAGGAAAAGGCTAGGGCTCCCCTAGCCTAAGGCTAGGGCACCGCTAGGCTTAGGCTAGGGCACCCCTAGGCTTAGGCTAGGACACCCCTAGGCTTAAGCTAGGGCTCCCCTATGCTTAGGCTAAGGCTACGGCTCCCCTAGCCTCAGGCTATTGCACCCCTAGACTCAGGCTATTGCACCCCTAAGCTTAGGCTAGGGCACCCCTAGGCTTAGGCTAGGGCACCCCTAGGCTTAGGCTAAGGCTGGGCTCCCCTAGCCTAAGGCTAGAGCACCCCTAGGCTTAGGCTAGGGCACCCCTAGGCTTAGGCTAGGACTCCCCTAGGCTTAGGCTAGGGCACCCCTAGGCTTAGGCTAAGGCTGGGCTAACTTAGGCTTAGGCTAGGGCACCCCTAGGCTAAGGCTAGGGAACTCCTAGACTAAGGCTAGGGCACCCCTAGGCTTAACCTTGGGCACCCCTAGGCTTAGGCTAGGGCACCCCTACACTTAGGCTAATGCAACGGCTCCCCTAGCCTCAGGCAAGGGCTCCCCTATCCTCAGGCTAGGGCACCCCTAGGCTCAGGCTAGGGCTACCCTAGCCTAAGGCTAGGGCCCCCCTTAGGCTTAGGCTAGGGCACCCCTAAGCTTAGGCTAGGGCTCCCCTAGGCTTAGGCTAAGACTGTGGCTCCTCTTGCCTCAGGCTAGTTCACCCCTAGACTCAGGCTATGGCACCCCTAGGCTTATGCTAGGGCACCCCTAGATTTAGGCTAGGGCACCCCTAGGCTTAGGCTAAGGCTAGGGCTCCCCTAGCCTAAGGCTAGGGCACCCCTAGGCTTAGGCTAGGGCACCTCAAGTCTTAGGATAAGGCACCCCTAGGCTTAGGCTAAGGCTAGGTCATCCCTAGGCTTAGGCTAAGGCACCACTAGGCTTAGGCTAGGGCACCCCTAGGCTTAGGTTAGGGCACCCCTAGGCTTAGACTAGGGCACCCCAAGGCTGAGGCTAGGGCACCCTTAAGCTGAGGCTAGGGCCCCCTAGGCTTAGGCTAATGCTTGGGCTCCCCTAGCCTAAGGCTAGGGCACCACTAGGCTTAGGCTAAGGCACCCTTAGGCTTAGGCTAAGGCTAGGGCTCCCCTAGCCTAAGACTAGGGCACCCCTAAGCTTAGGTTACGGCACCCTAGGCTTAAGCTAGGGCACCTGTAGGCTTAGGCTAAGGCTAGGGCTCCCATAGCCTAAGGCTAGGGCACCCCTATGCTTAGGCTAGGGCACCCCTAGGCTTAGGCTAAGGCTAGGGATCTCCTAGCCTAAGGCTAGGGCACTCCTAGGCTTAGGCTAGGGCACCCGTAGGCTTAGGCTAGGGCACCCCTAGGCTTAGGCTAGGGAACTCCTAGACTAAGGCTAGGGCACCCCTAGACTAAGGCTAGGGCACCCCTAGGCTTAAGCTTGGGCACCCCTAGGCTTAGGCTAGGGCACCCCTACACTTAGGCTAAGGCAACGGCTCCCCTAGCCTCAGGCAAGGGCTCCCCTATCCTCAGGCTGGGGCACCCCTAGGCTCAGGCTAGGGCTACCCTAGCCTAAGGCTAGGGCCCCCCTTAGGCTTAGGCTAGGGCACCCCTAAGCTTAGGCTAGGGCTCCCCTAGGCTTAGGCTAAGACTGTGGCTCCTCTTGCCTCAGGCTAGTTCACCCCTAGACTCAGGCTATGGCACCCCTAGGCTTATGCTAGGGCACCCCTAGATTTAGGCTAGGGCACCCCTAGGCTTAGGCTAAGGCTAGGGCTCCCCTAGCCTAAGGCTAGGGCACCCCTAGGCTTAGGCTAGGGCACCCCAAGTCTTAGGATAAGGCACCCCTAGGCTTAGGCTAAGGCTAAGTCACCCCTAGGCTTAGGCTAAGGCACCACTAGGCTTAGGATAGGGCACCCCTAGGCTTAGGTTAGGGCACCCCTAGGCTTAGGCTAGGGCACCCCAAGGCTGAGGCTAGGGCACCCTTAAGCTGAGGCTAGGGCACCTCTAGGCTTAGGCTAAGGCACCCTTAGGCTTAGGCTAAGGCTAGGGCTCCCTTAGCCTAAGACGAGGGCACCCCTAAGCTTAGGCTACGGCACCCCTAGGCTTAAGCTAGGGCACCTGTAGGCTTAGGCTAAGGCTAGGGCTCCCATAGCCTAAGGCTAGGGCACCCCTAGGCTTAGACTAGAGCACCCCTAGGCTTAGGCTAGGGCACCCCTAGGCTTAAGCTAGGGCACCCCTAGGCTTAGGCTAAGGCTAGGGATCTCCTAGCCTAAGGCTAGGGCACTCCTAGGCTTAGGCTAGGGCACCCATAGGCTTAGGCTAGGGCACCCCTAGACTTAGGCTAGGGCACCCCTAGGCTTAGGTTTAGGCTAGGGCACCCCTAGGCTTAGGCTAGGGCACCCCTAGGCTTAGGCTAGGGCACCAGTGGGCTTTGGCTAGGGCACCCGTGGGCTTAGGCTAAGGCTAGGGGTCTCATAGCCTAAGGCTAGGGCACCCCTAGTCTTAGTTTAGGGCACCCCTAGGCTTTGGCTAGGGTATCCCTAGGCTTAGGCTAGGGCACCCCTAGGCTTAGGCTAGGTCAGCCCTAGGCTTAGGCTAAGTCTAGGGCTCCCCTAGCCTAAGGCTAGGGCACCCATAGGCTTGGGCTAGGGCACCCCTATGCTTAGGCTAGGGCACCTCTAGGTTTAGGCTAGGGCATCCCTAGGCTTAGGCTAGGGCACCCCTAGATTAAGGCTAAGGCAACGGCTCCCCTAGCCTCAGGCTAGGGCGCCCCTAGACTCAGGCTAGGGCACCCCTAAGCTTAGGCTAGGGCAATCCTATGCTTAGGCTAAGGTAGGGCTCCCCTAGGCTCAGGATAGGGCACCCTAGGCTTAGACTAGGGCACCCCTAGGCTTAGGCTAAGGCTAGGGCTCTCCTAGCCTAAAGCTACGACACCCCTCGGCTCAGGCTAGGGCACCCCGAGGCTTAGGCTAGGGCACCCCTAGACTTAGGCTAAGGCAACGGCTCCCCTAGCCTCAGGCTAGTGCAACCCTAGACTCAGGCTATTGCACCCCTAAGCTTAGGCTAGGGCACACCTAGGCTTAGGCTAGGGCACCCCTAGGCTTAGGCTAAGGCTGGGCTCCCCTAGCCTAAGGCTAGAGCACCCCTAGGCTTAGGCTAGGGCACCCCTAGGCTTAGGCTAGGACTCCCCTAGGCTTAGGCTAGGGCACCCCTAGGCTTAGGCTAAGGCTGGGCTAACTTAGGCTTAGGCTAGGGCACCCCTAGGCTTAGGCTAGGGAACTCCTAGACTAAGGCTAGGGCACCCCTAGGCTTAAGCTTCGGCACCCCTAGGCTTAGGCTAGGGCACCCCTACACTTAGGCTAAGGCAACGGCTCCCCTAGCCTCAGGCAAGGGCTCCCCTATCCTCAGAATAGGGCACCCCTAGGCTCAGGCTAGGGCTACCCTAGCCTAAGGCTAGGGCACCCCTAGGCTTAGGCTAGGGCACCCCTAAGCTTAGGCTAGGGCTCCCCTAGGCTTAGGCTAAGACTGTGGCTAATATTGCCTCAGGCTAGTTCACCCCTAGACTCAGGCTATGGCACCCTCAGGCTTAGGCTAGGGCAATCCTAGAATAGACTAACATTAGGGCTCCCCTAGCCTCAGGCTAGGGCACCCGTAGGCTCAGGCTATGGCACCCCTAGGCCCAGGCTAGGGCACCCCTAGGCTTAGGCTAGGGCACCCCTAGGCTAAGGCTAAAGCTAGCCTCCCCATCCCTAAGGCTAGAGCACCCCTAGGCTTAGGCTAGGGCACCCCTAGGCTTAGGCTAGGACACCCCTAGGCTTAGGCTAAGGCTAGGGCTCCCCTAGCCTAAGGCTAGGGCACCCCTAGGCTTAGGCTAGGGCACACCTAGGCTTAGCCTTGGGCACCCCTATGCTTAGGCTAAGGCAAGGGCTCCCCTAGCCTATGGCTAGGACACCCCTAGAATTAGGCTAGGGCACCCCTAGGCTTAGGCAAAGGCACCCTTAGACTTAGGCTAGGGAACCCCTAGGCTTAGGCAAGGGCACCCCTAGGCTTAGGCTAGGGCACCCCTAGGCTTAGGCTAGGGCACCCCTAGGCTTAAGCTAAGGCTAGGGATCCACTAGCATAAGGCTAGGGCACCCCTAGGCTCAAGCTAGGGCACCCCTAGGCTCAGGCTAGGGCACCCCTAGGCTTAGGCTAAGGCTAGGGCTCTCCTAGCCTTAGGATAGGGCACCCCTAGGCTTAGGCTAGGGCATGCCTAGGCTTAGGCTAGGGCACCCCTATCCTCAGGCTAGGGCACCCCTAGGCTCAGGCTAGGGCTACCCTAGCCTAAGGCTAGGGCACCCCTAGGCTCAGGCTAGGGCTACCCTAGCCTAAGGCTAGGGCACCCCTAGGCTTAGGCTAGGGCACCCCTAAGCTTAGGCTAGGGCTCGCCTAGGCTTAGGCTAAGACTGTGGCTCCTCTTGCCTCAGGCTAGTTCACCCCTAGACTCAGGCTATGGCACCCCTAGGCTAAGGCTAGGGCAATTCTAGGCTAGGGTAACATTAGGGCTCCCCTAGCCTCAGGCTAGGGCACACGTAGGCTCAGGCTGTGGCACCACTAGGCCCAGGCTAGGGCACCCCTAGGCTTAGGCTAGGGCACCCCTAGGCTTAGGCTAAGGCTTGGGCTCCCCTAGCCTCAGGCTAGGGCACCCCAAGGCTTAGGCTAGGGCACCCCTAAGCTTAGGCTAGGGCACCCCTAGGCTAAGGCTAAAGCTAGGCTCCCCATGCCTAACGCTAGAGCACCCCTAGGCTTAGGCTAGGGCACCCCTAGGCTTAGGCTAGGGCACACCTAGGCTTAGGCTAAGGCTAGGGCTCCCCTAGCCTAAGGATAGGGCACCCCTAGGCTTAGGCTAGGGCACACCGAGGCTTAGCCTAGGGCACCCCTAGGCTTAGGCAAAGGCACCCCTAGACTTAGGCTAGGGAACCCCTAGGCTTAGGCAAGGGCACCCCTAGTCTTAGGCTAGGGCACCCCTAGGCTTAGGCTAGGGCACCCCTAGGCTTAAGCTAAGGCTAGGGATCCCCTAGCCTAAGGCTAGGGCACCCCAAGGCTCAAGCTAGGGCACCCCTAGGCTCAGGCTAGGGCACCCCTAGGCTTAGGCTAAGGCTAGGGCACTCCTAGGCTTAGGCTAGCGCACCCGTAGGCTTAGGCCAGGGCACCCCTAGATTTAGGCTACGGCACCCCTAGGCTTAGGCTAAGGCTAGGGCTCCCCTAGCCTAATGCTAGGGCACCCCTAGGCTTAGGCTAGGGCACCCCACGTCTTAGGATAAGGCACCCCTAGGCTTAGGCTAAGGCTAGGTCACCCCTAGGCTTAGGCTAAGGCACCACTAGGCTTAGGCTAGGGCACCCCTAGGCTTAGGTTAGGGCACCCCTAGGCTTAGGCTAGGGCACCGCAAGGCTGAGGCTAGGGCACCCTTAAGCTGAGGCTAGGGCCCCCTAGGCTTAGGCTAAGGCTTGGGCTCCCCTAGCCTAAGGCTAGGGCACCTCTAGGCTTAGGCTAAGGCACCCTTAGGTTTAGGCTAAGGCCAGGGCTCCCCTAGCCTAAGACTAGGGCACCCCTAAGCTTAGGCTTAGGCACCCCTAGGCTTAAGCTAGGGCACCTGTATGCTTAGGCTAAGGCTAGGGCTCCCATAGCCTAAGGCTAGGGCACCCCTAGGCTTAGGCTAGGGCATCCCTAGGCTTAGGCTAGGGAACCCCTAGGCTTAAGCTAGGGTACCCCTAGGCTTAGGCTAATGCTAGGGATCTCCTAGCCTAAGGCTAGGGCACTCCTAGGCTTAGGCTAGGGCACCCGTAGGATTAGGCTAGGGCACCCCTAGACTTAGGCTAGGTTACCCCTAGGCTTACGTTTAGGCTAGGGCACCCCTAGGCTTAGGCTAGGGCACCCCTAGGCTTAGGCTAGGGCACCCCTAGGCTTTGGCTAGGGCACCCCAAGGCTTAGGCTAAGGCTAGGGCTCTCCTAGCGTAAGGCTAGGGCACCCCTAGTCTTACGCTAGGGCACCCCTAGGCTTTGGCTAGGGAACCCCTAGGCTTAGGCTAGGGCACCCCTAGGCTTAGGCTAGGTCAGCCCTAGGCTTAGGCTAAGTCTAGGGCTCTTCTAGCCTAAGGCTAGGGCACCCATAGGCTTGGGCTAGGGCACCCCTATGCTTAGGCTAGGGCACCTCTAGGCTTAGGCTAGGGCACCCCTAGTCTTAGGCTAGGGCACCCCTAGACTTAGGCTAGGGCACCCCTAAGCTTAGGCTAGAGCTGCCCTAGGCTTAGGCTAAGATTGTGGCTCCTCTTGCCTCAGGCTAGTTCACCCCTAGACTCAGGCTATGGCACCCCTAGGCTTAGGCTAGGGCAATCCTAGGCTAGACTAACATTAGGGCTCCCCTAGCCTCAGGCTAGGGCACCCGTAGGCTCAGGCTAGGGCACCCCTAGGCTTAGGCTAAGGCTTGGGCTCCCCTAGCCTCAGGCTAGGGCACCCCAAGGCTTAGGCTAGGGCACCCCTAGGCTTAGGCAAAGGCACCCCTAGACTTAGGCTAGGGAACCCCTAGGCTTAGGCAAGGGCACCCCTAGGCTTAGGCTAGGGCACCCCTATGCTTAGGCTAAGGCTTGAGCTCCCCTAGCCTCAGGCTAGGGCACCCCAAGGCTTAGGCTAGGGCACCCCTAGGCTTAGGCAAAGGCACCCCTAGACTTAGGCTAGGGAACCCCTAGGCTTAGGCAAGGGCACCCCTAGGCTTAGGCTAGGGCACCCCTAAGCTTAGGCTAGGGCACCCCTAGGCTTAAGCTAAGGCTAGGGATCCCCTAGCCTAAGGCTAGGGCACCCCTAGGCTCAAGCTAGGGCACCCCTAGGCTCAGGCCAAGGCACCACTAGGCTTAGGCTAGGGCACCCTTAAGCTGAGGCTAGGGCCCCCTAGGCTTAGGCTAAGGCACCACTAGGCTTAGGCTAGGGCACCCCTAGGATTAGGTTAGGGCACCCCTAAGCTTAGGCTAGGGCACCCCAAGGCTGAGGCTAGGGCACCCTTAAGCTGAGGCTAGGGCCCCCTAGGCTTAGGCTAAGGCTTGGGCTCCCCTAGCCTAAGGCTAGGGCACCTCTAGGCTTAGGCGAAGGCACCCTTAGGCTTAGGCTAAGGCTAGGGCTCCCCTAGCCTAAGACTAGGGCACCCCTAAGCTTAGGCTACGGCAACCCTAGGCTTAAGCTAGGGCACCCCTAGGCTTAGGCTAAGGCTAGGGATCTCCTAGCCTAAGGCTAGGGCACTCCTAGGCTTAGGCTAGGGCACCCGTAGGCTTAGGCTAGGGCACCCCTAGCCTTAGGCTAGGGCACCCCTAGGCTTAGGTTTAGGCTAGGGCACCCCTAGGCTTAGGCTAGGGCACCCCTAGGCTTTGGCTAGGGCACCCCTAGGCTTAGGCTAAGGCTATGGCTCTCCTAGCCTCAGGCTAGGGCACCCCTAGTCTTAGGCTAAGGCACCCCTAGGCTTAGTCTAGGGAACCCCTAGGCTTAGGCTAGGGCACCCCTAGGCTTAGGCTAGGTCAGCCCTAGGTTTAGGCTAAGTCTAGGGCTCCCTAGCCTAAGGCTAGGGCACCCATAGGCTTGGGCTGGGGCACCCCTATGCTTAGGCTAGGGCACCTCTAGGCTTAGGCTAGGGCACCCCTAGAATTAGGCTAAGGCAATGGCTCCCCTAGCCTCAGGCTAGGGCACCCCTAGACTCAGGCTAGGGCACCCCTAAGCTTAGGCTAGGGCAATCCTATGCTTAGGCTAAGGTAGGGCTCCCCTAGGCTCAGGATAGGGCACCCTAGGCTTAGACTACGGCACCCCTAGGCTTAGGCTAAGGCTAGGGCTCCCCTAGCCTAAAGCTACGGCACCCCCCGGCTCAGGCTAGGGCACCCCGAGGCTTAGGCTAGGGCACCCCTAGGCTTAGGAAAAGGCTAGGGCTCCCCTAGCCTAAGGCTAGGGCACCGCTAGGCTTAGGCTAGGGCACCCGTAGGCTTAGGCTAGGACACCCCTTGGCTTAAGCTAGGGCTCCCCTATGCTTAGGCTAAGGCTACGGCTCCCCTAGCCTCAGGCTAGTGCACCCCTAGACTCAGGCTATTGCACCCCTAAGCTTAGGCTAGAGCACCCCTATGCTTAGGCTAGGGCACCCCTAGGCTTAGGCTAGGGCACCCCAAGGCTTAGGCTAGGGCACCCTTAGGCTTAGGCTAGGGCACCCCTAGGCTAAGGCTAAAGCTAGGCTCCCCATGCTTAAGGCTAGAGTACCCCTAGGCTTAGGCTAGGGCACCCCTAGGCTTAGGCTAGGGCACACCTAGGCTTAGCCTAGGGCACCCCTAGGCATAGGCTAAGGCAAAGGCTCCCCTAGCCTATGGCTAGGACACCCCTAGGATTAGGCTAGGGCACCCCTAGGCTTAGGCAAAGGCACCCCTAAACTTAGGCTAGGGAACCCCTTGGCTTAGGCAAGGGCACCCCTAGGCTTAGGCTAGGGCACCCCTAGGCTCAAGCTAGGGCACCCCTAGGTTCAGGCAAGGCCAGCCGTAGGCTTAGGCTAAGGCTAGGGCTCTCCTAGCCTTAGGATAGGGCACCCCTAGGCTTAGGCTAGGGCATTCCTAGGCTTAGGCTAGGGCACCCCTAGGCTTAGGCTAGGGCACCACTAGGCTTAGGATAAGGCTACGGCTCCGAGAGCCTCAGGTTAGGGCACCCCTAGACTCAGGCTATGGCACCCCTAGGCTTAGGCTAGGGCAATCCTAGGCTAGACTAAGGCTAGGGCTCCCCTAACCTTATGCTAGGGCAACCGTAGGCTCAGGCTAGGGCACCCTTAGGCTTAGGCTAGGGCACCCCTAGGCTTAGGCTAGGGCACCCCTAGGCTTAGGCTAGGGCACACATAGGCTTAGGCTAGGGCACCCCTAGGCTTAGGCTATGGGACCCATAGGCTTAGGCTAGGCCACCCCTAGGCTTAGGCTAAGGCTAGGGCTCCCCTAGCCTAAGGCTAGGGCACCCGTAGGCTCAGGCTAGGGCACCCCTAGGCTCAGGGTAGGGCACCCTTAGGTTTAGGCTAGGGCACCCCTAGGCTTAGGCTAAGGCTAGGGCTCCCCTAGCCTAAAGCTACGGCACCCCCCGGCTCAGGCTAGGGCACCCCGAGGCTTAGGCTAGGGCACCCCAAGGCTTAGGAAAAGGCTAGGGCTCCCCTAGCCTAAGGCTAGGGCACCGCTAGGCTTAGGCTAGTGCACCCGTAGGCTTAGGCTAGGACACCTCTTGGCTTAAGCTAGGGCTCCCCTATGCTTAGGCTAAGGCTACGGCTCCCCTAGCCTCAGGCTAGTGCACCCCTAGACTCAGGCTATTGCACCCCTAAGCTTAGGCTAGAGCACCCCTAGGCTTAGGCTAGGGCACCCCTAGGCTTAGGCTAGGACACCCCTAGGCTTAGGCTAGGGCTACCCTAGCCTAAGGTTAGGGCACCCCTAGGCTTAGGCTAGGGCACCCCTAAGCTTAGGGTAGGGCTCCCCTAGGCTTAGGCTAAGACTGTGGCTCCTCTTGCCTCAGGCTAGTTCACCCCTAGACTCAGGCTATGGCACCCCTAGGCTTAGTCTAGGGCAATCCTAGGCTAGACTAACATTAGGGCTCCCCTAGCCTCAGGCTAGGGCACCCATAGGCTCAGGCTATGGCACCCCTAGGCCCAGGCTAGGGCACCCCTAGGCTTAGGTTAGGGCACCCCTAGGCTTAGGCTAAGGTTTGGGCTCCCCTAGCCTCAGGCTAGGGCACCCCAAGGCTTAGGCTAGGGCCCCCCTAGGCATATGCTAAAGCTAGGCTCCCCATGCTTAAGGCTAGAGCACCCCTAGGCTTAGGCTAGGGCACCCCTAGGCTTAGGCTAGGGCACACCTAGGCTTAGCCTAGGGCACCCCTAGGCATAGGCTAAGGCAAAGGCTCCCCTAGCCTATGGCTAGGACACCCCTAGGATTAGGCTAGGGCACCCCTAGGTTTAGGCAAAGGCACCCCTAAACTTAGGCTAGGGAACCCCTTGGCTTAGGCAAGGGCACCCCTAGGCTTAGGCTAGGGCACCCCTAGGCTCAAGCTAGGGCACCCCTAGGTTCAGGCAAGGCCAGCCGTAGGCTTAGGCTAAGGCTAGGGCTCTCCTAGCCTTAGGATAGGGCACCCCTAGGCTTAGGCTAGGGCATGCCTAGGCTTAGGCTAGGGCACCCCTAGGCTTAGGCTAGGGCACCACTAGGCTTAGGATAAGGCTACGGCTCCGAGAGCCTCAGGTTAGGGCACCACTAGACTCAGGCTATGGCACCCCTAGGCTTAGGCTAGGGCAATCCTAGGCTAGACTAAGGCTAGGGCTCCCCTAACCTTATGCTAGGGCAACCGTAGGCTCAGGCTAGGGCACCCCTAGGCTTAGGCTAGGACACCCCTAGGCTTAGGCTGGGCACCCCTAGGCTTAGGCTAGGGCACACCTAGGCTTAGGCTAGGGCACCCCTAGGCTTAGGCTATGGGACCCATAGGCTTAGGCTAGGCCACCCCTAGGCTTAGGCTAAGGCTAGGGCTCCCCTAGCCTAAGGCTAGGGCACCCGTAGGCTCAGGCTAGGGCTCCCCTAGGCTCAGGGTAGGGCACACTTAGGTTTAGGCTAGGGCACCCCTAGGCTTAGGCTAAGGCTAGTGCTCCCCTAGCCTGAGGCTAGGGCTCACCTAGGCTTAGGCTCAGCACCCCTAGGCTTAGGCTAGGGCACCCGTAGGCTTAGGATAAGGCTAGGACTCCACTAGGATTAGGCTAGGGCTCCCCTAGGCTTAGGTTAGGGCACCCCTAGGCTTAGGCTAGGGCACCCCTAGGCTTAGGCTAGGGCACACCTAGGCTTAGGCTAGGGCACCCCTAGGCTTAGGCTATGGGACCCATAGTCTTAGGTTAAGCCACCCCTAGGCTTAGGCTAAGGCTAGGGATCCCCTAGCCTAAGGCTAGGGCACCCGTAGGCTCAGGCTAGGGCACCCCTAGGCTCAGGCTAGGGCACCCTTAGGTTTAGGCTAGGGCACCCCTAGGCTTAGTCTAAGGCTAGGGCTCCCCTAGCCTGAGGCTAGGGCTCACCTAGGCTTAGGCTCAGCACCACTAGGCTTAGGCTACGGCACCCGTAGGCTTAGGCTAAGGCTAGGACTCCCCTAGGCTTAGGCTAGGGCACCCCTAAGCTTAGGCTCTGGCACCCCTAGGCTTAGGTTAGGGCACCCCTAGGCTTAGGCTACGGTAACACTAGGCTTAGGCTAGGGCACCCCTAGGCTTAGGCTAAGGCTATGGCTCCCCTAGGCTTAGGTTAGGGCTCCACTAGCCTTAGGCTAGGGCACCCCTAGGCTTAGGCTAAGCCTAGGACTCCCCTAGCCTTATGCTAGGGCTCCCCTAGCCTTAGGCTAGGGCTCCCCTAGCTTTAGGCTAGGGCTCCCCTAGCCTTAGGTTAGGGCACTTTTAGGCTTAGGCTAAGGCTAGGGCTCGCCTAGCCTTAGGCTAGGGCACCCCTAGGCTTAGGCTAAGGCTAGGGCTCCCCTAGCCTTAGGCTAGGGCTCCCCTAGCCTTAGGTTGGAAACCCCTAGGATTAGGCTAAGGCTAGGTCTCCCCTAGCCTTAGGTTAGGGGCACCTAACATTAGGCTAGGGCACACCTAGCCTTAGGCTAGGGCTCCCCTAGCCTTAGGCTAGGGCACTTTTAGGCTTAGGCTAAGGCTAGGGTTCCCCTAGCCTTAGGCTAGGGCACCCCTAGTCTTAGGCTAAGTCTAGGGCGCCCGTAGCCTTAGCCTTGTGCTCCCCTAGCCTTAGGCTAGGGCACCCCTAGGCTTAGGCTAAGTCTAGGGCTCCCCTACCCTTCCGTTAGGGCTCCCCTAGCCTTAGTCTAGGGCACCCCTAGGCTTAGGCTAAGTCTAGGACTCCCCTAGCCCTAGGTAGGGCTCCCCTAGCCTTATGCTAGTGGTCCCCTATCTTTAGGCTAGGGCACACCTAGCCTTAGGCTAGGGCTCCCCTAGCCTTAGGCTAGGGCACTTTTAGGCTTAGGCTAAGGCTAGGGCTCCCCTAGACTTAGGCTAGTGCACACCTAGGCTTAGTCTAAGGCTAGGGCTCCCCTAGCCTTAGCCTAGTGCTCCCCTAGCCTTAGGCTAGGGCACCCCTAGGCTTAGGCTAAGGCATCGGCTCCCATAGCCTTATTTTCGGGCACCCCTAGGCTTAGGCTTAGGCTAGCGCTCCCCTAGCCTTAGGCTAGGGCATTCCTAGGCATAGGCTAAGTCTAGGGCTCCCCTAGCCTTAGGCCAGGGCTCCCCTAGCCTTAGGCTAGGGCTTTTCTACCCTTAGGTTGGGTCACCCCTAGGCTTAGGCTAAGGCTAGCGCTCCCCTAGCCTTAGGCTAGGGCTCCCCTACCCTTAGGCTAGGGCTCCCCAACCCTTAGGCTAGGGCTCCCCTAGCCTTAGGCTAGGGCACCCCTAGGCTTAGGCTAAGGCTAGGGCTCCCGGAGCCTTAGGCTAGGGCTCCCCGAACCTTAGGCTATGGCTCCCCTAGCCTTAGGCTATTGCTCCCCTAGCCTTAGGCTAGGGCACCCCTAGGCATAGCCTAAGGCTAGGGCACACCGAGACGTAGTTTAGGGCTCCCCTAGCCTTAGGCTAGGGCACCCCTAGGCTTAGGCTAAGGCTAGGGCACCCCTAGCCTTAGGTTAGGGCTCCCCTAGCCTTCGGCTAGAGCACCCCTAGGCTTAGGCTAAGGCTAGGGCCCCCTAGCCTTGGGCTAGTGCACCCCTAGGCTTAGGCTAAGGCTAGTGCTCCCCTAGCCTGAGGCTAGGGCTCACCTAGGCTTAGGCTCAGCACCCCTAGGCTTAGGCTAGGGCACCCGTAGGCTTAGGATAAGGCTAGGACTCCACTAGGATTAGGCTAGGGTTCCCCTAGGCTTAGGTTAGGGCACCCCTAGGCTTAGGCTAGGGCACCCCTAGGCTTAGGCTAGGGCACACCTAGGCTTAGGCTAGGGCACCCCTAGGCTTAGGCTATGGGACCCATAGTCTTAGGTTAGGCCACCCCTAGGCTTAGGCTAAGGCTAGGGATCCCCTAGCCTAAGGCTAGGGCACCCGTAGGCTCAGGCTAGGGCACCCCTAGGCTCAGGCTAGGGCACCCTTAGGTTTAGGCTAGGGCACCCCTAGGCTTAGTCTAAGGCTAGGGCTCCCCTAGCCTGAGGCTAGGGCTCACCTAGGCTTAGGCTCAGCACCACTAGGCTTAGGCTACGGCACCCGTAGGCTTAGGCTAAGGCTAGGACTCCCCTAGGCTTAGGCTAGGGCACCCCTAGGCTTAGGCTCTGGCACCCCTAGGCTTAGGTTAGGGCACCCCTAGGCTTAGGCTAGGGTAACACTAGGCTTAGGCTAGGGCACCCCTAGGCTTAGGCTAAGGCTATGGCTCCCCTAGGCTTAGGTTAGGGCTCCACTAGCCTTAGGCTAGGGCACCCCTAGGCTTAGGCTAAGCCTAGGACTCCCCTAGCCTTATGCTAGGGCTCCCCTAGCCTTAGGCTAGGGCTCCCCTAGCTTTAGGCTAGGGCTCCCCTAGCCTTAGGTTAGGGCACTTTTAGGCTTAGGCTAAGGCTAGGGCTCGCCTAGCCTTAGGCTAGGGCACCCCTAGGCTTAGGCTAAGGCTAGGGCTCCCCTAGCCTTAGGCTAGGGCTCCCCTAGCCTTAGGTTGGAAACCCCTAGGATTAGGCTAAGGCTAGGGCTCCCCTAGCCTTAGGTTAGGGGCACCTAACATTAGGCTAGGGCACACCTAGCCTTAGGCTAGGGCTCCCCTAGCCTTAGGCTAGGGCACTTTTAGGCTTAGGCTAAGGCTAGGGTTCCCCTAGCCTTAGGCTAGGGCACCCCTAGTCTTAGGCTAAGTCTAGGGCGCCCGTAGCCTTAGCCTTGTGCTCCCCTAGCCTTAGGCTAGGGCACCCCTAGGCTTAGGCTAAGTCTAGGGCTCCCCTACCCTTCCGTTAGGGCTCCCCTAGCCTTAGTCTAGGGCACCCCTAGGCTTAGGCTAAGTCTAGGACTCCCCTAGCCCTAGGTAGGGCTCCCCTAGCCTTATGCTAGTGGTCCCCTATCTTTAGGCTAGGGCACACCTAGCCTTAGGCTAGGGCTCCCCTAGCCTTAGGCTAGGGCACTTTTAGGCTTAGGCTAAGGCTAGGGCTCCCCTAGACTTAGGCTAGTGCACACCTAGGCTTAGTCTAAGGCTAGGGCTCCCCTAGCCTTAGCCTAGTGCTCCCCTAGCCTTAGGCTAGGGCACCCCTAGGCTTAGGCTAAGGCATCGGCTCCCATAGCCTTATTTTCGGGCACCCCTAGGCTTAGGCTTAGGCTAGCGCTCCCCTAGCCTTAGGCTAGGGCATTCCTAGGCATAGGCTAAGTCTAGGGCTCCCCTAGCCTTAGGCCAGGGCTCCCCTAGCCTTAGGCTAGGGCTTTTCTACCCTTAGGTTGGGTCACCCCTAGGCTTAGGCTAAGGCTAGCGCTCCCCTAGCCTTAGGCTAGGGCTCCCCTACCCTTAGGCTAGGGCTCCCCAACCCTTAGGCTAGGGCTCCCCTAGCCTTAGGCTAGGGCACCCCTAGGCTTAGGCTAAGGCTAGGGCTCCCGGAGCCTTAGGCTAGGGCTCCCCGAACCTTAGGCTATGGCTCCCCTAGCCTTAGGCTATTGCTCCCCTAGCCTTAGGCTAGGGCACCCCTAGGCATAGCCTAAGGCTAGGGCACACCGAGACGTAGTTTAGGGCTCCCCTAGCCTTAGGCTAGGGCACCCCTAGGCTTAGGCTAAGGCTAGGGCACCCCTAGCCTTAGGTTAGGGCTCCCCTAGCCTTCGGCTAGAGCACCCCTAGGCTTAGGCTAAGGCTAGGGCCCCCTAGCCTTGGGCTAGTGCACCCCTAGGCTTAGGCTAAGGCTAGGGCTCCCCTAGCCTTAGGCTAGGGCTCCCCTAGCCTTAGGCTAGGGCTCCCCTAGCCTTAGGCTAGGGCTCCCCTAGCCTTAGGCTAAGGCACTTTTAGGCTTAGGCTAAGGCTAGGGCTCCCCTAGCCTTAAGCTAGGGCACCCCTAGGCTTAGGGTAAGGCTAGGGCTCCCCTCGCCTTAGGCTAGGGCACTCCTAGGCTTAGGCTAGCGCTCCCCTAGCGTTAGGTAAGGGCACCCCTAGGCTTAGGCTAGGGCTCCCCGAGCCTTAGGCTAGGGCTCCCCGAACCTTGGCTATGTCACCTAATCTTAGGCTAGTGTTCCCCTAACCTTAGGCTAGGGCACCCCTAGGCTTAGGCTAAGGCTAGGGCTCCGCTAGCCTTAGGCTAGGGCTCCCCTAGCCTTAGGCTAGGGCATCTATAGGCTTAGGCTAAGGCTAGTGCTCCCCTAGAATTAGGCTAGGGCAGCCCTAGGCTTAGGCTAAATCTAGGGCTCCCCTAGCCTTAGACTAGGGCTCCCCTAGCCTTAGGTAGGGCACCCCTAGGCTTAGGCTAAGACTATCGCTCCCCTAGCCTTAGGCTAAGGCACTTTTAGGTTTAGGCTAAGGCTAGGGCTCCCCTAGCCTTAAGCTAGGGCACCCCGAAGCGTAGGCTAAGGCTAGGGCTCCCCTCGCCTTAGGCTAGGGCACTCCTAGGCTTAGGCTAGCGCTCCACTAGCGTTAGGTAAGGGCACCCCTAGGCTTAGGCTAAGGCTCCCCGAGCCTTAGGCTAGGGCTCCCCGAACCTTAGGCTATGGCTCCCCTAACCTTAGGCTAGTGTTCCCCTAACCTTAGGCTAGGGCACCCCTAGGCTTAGGCTAAGGTTAGGGCTCCGCTAGCCTTAGGCTAGTGCTCCCCTAGCCTTAGGCTAGGGCACCCCTAGGCTTAGGCTAAGGCTAGGGCTCCCCAAGCCTTAGGCTAGGGCTCCCCTAGCCTTAGGCTAGGGCTCCCCTAGCCTTAGGCTAGGGTACCCCTAGGCTTAGGCTAGGGCACCCCTAGGCTTAGGCTAAGGCTAGTGCTCCCCTAGCCTTAGGCTAGGGCTCCCCTAGGCTTAGGCTAAGGCTAGGGCTCCCCGAGCCTTAGGCTAGGGCTACCCGAACCTTAGGCTATGGTTACCCTAGGCTTAGGCTAAGGCTAGGGCTCCCTAGCCTTAGGTTAGGGCTCCCCTAGCTTTAGGCTAGGGCACCCCTAGGCTTAGGCTAGGGCACTTTTAGGCTTAGGCTAAGGCTAAGGGTAGGGCTCCCCTAGCCTTAGGCTAGGGCACCCCTAGGCTTAGGCTAAGGCTAGGGCTCCCCTATCCTTAGGCTAGGGATCCCCTATCCTTAGGCTAGGGCACACCTAGCCTTAGGCTAGGGAACCCCTAGGCTTAGGCTAAGACTAGGGCTCTCCTAGCCTTAGGTTAGGGCTCCCCGAGCCTTAGGCTAGGGCACCCCTAGGCATAGGCTAAGCCTAGGACTCCCCTAGCCTTAGGCTAGGGCTCCTCTAGCCTTATGCTAGGGCTCCCCTAACCTTAGGCTAGGGCACACCTAGCCTTATGCAAGGGGTCCCCTAGCCTTAGGCTAAGGCTCCTCTAGCCTTAGGCTAGGGATTCCCTAGCTTTAGGCTAGGGCACCCCTAGGGTTAGGCTAAGGCTAGGGCTCCCCTAGCCTTAGGCTAGGGCACCCCTAGGTTTAGGCTAATGAGAGGGCTCCCCTAGCCTTAACTAGGGCTCCCCTAGCCTAAGGCTAGTGCTCCCCTAGCCTTAGGCTAGTGCTCCCCTACCCTTTAGGTTAGGGCACCCCTAGCCTTAAGCTAGGGCTCCCCTAGCCTTAGGCTAGGGCACTCCTAGGCTTAGGCTAGCGCTCCCCTAGCATTAGGTAAGGGCACCCCTAGGCTTAGGCTAGGGCTCCCCGAACCTTAGGCTATGGCTCCCCTAGCCTTAGGCTAGTGTTCCCCTAACCTTAGGCTAGGGCACCACTAGGCTTAGGCTAAGGCTAGGGCTCCCCTAGGCATAGGCTAGTGCTCCCCTAGCCTTAGGCTAGGGCACCCCTAGGCTTAGGCTAAGGCTAGGGCTCCCCTATCCTTGGGCTAGGGCTCCCCTAGCCTTGGGCTAGGGCTCCTCTAGCCTTAGGCTACGGCACCTCTAGGCTTAGGCTAAGGCTAGGGCTCCCCTAGCCTTAGGCTACGGCTCACCTAGCCTTAGGTAGGGCACCCCAAGGCTTAGGTTAAGGCAATGGCTCCCCTAGCCTTAGGCTAGGGAAACCCTAGACTTAGGCTAGGGCTCCCCTAGCCTTAGGTTAGGGCACCCATAGGCTTAGGCTAAGGCTAGGGCTCCCCTAGCCTTAGGCTAGGGCTCCATAGCCTTATGTTAGGGCACCCCTAGGCTTAGGCTAAGGCTAGGGCTCCCCTAGCGTTAGGTTAGGGCACCCCTAGGCTTAGGAGAAGGCTAGCACTCCCCTAAGCTTAGCTAAGGCTAGGGCACCCTAGCCTTAGGTTAGGGCTCCCCTAGCCTTAGGCTAGGGCACCCCTAGGCTTAGGCTAAGGCTAGGGATCCCCTAGCCGTAGGTTAGGGGTCGCCTAGCCTTAGGCTAGGGCACCATTAGGCTTAGGCTAAGTCTAGGACTAACCTAGCCTTAGGCTAGGGCTCCCCTAGCCTTATGATAGGGCTCCCCTAGCCTTGGGCTAGGGCTCCCCTAGCCTTAGGTTTGGGCACCCCTAGGCTTAGGCTAAGGCTAGGTCTCCCCTAGCCTTAGGCTAGGGCTCCATAGCCTTACGTCGGGCACCCCTAGGCTTAGGTTAAGGCAAGGGCTCCCCTAGCCTTAGGCTAGGGCTCCCCTAGCCTTAGGCTAGGGATCCCCTAGCCTTAGGCTAGGGATCCCCTAGCCTTAGGTTAGGGCACCCCTAGGCTTAGGCTAAGGCTAGCGCTCCCCTAGCCTTAGTCTAGGGCAATTTTAGGCTTAGGCTAAGGCTAGGGCTCCCCTAACCTTAGGCTAGGGCACCCCTAGGCTTAGGCTAAGGTTAGGACTCCCCAAGCCTTAGGCTAGGGCTACCCTAGCCTTAGGCTTGGGCTCCCCTAGCTGTAGGCTCGGGCACCCCTAGCCTTAGGCTCGTGCTCCCCTAGCCGTACGCTAAGGCTCCCCTAGCCTTATGTTAGGGCACCCCTAGGCTTAGGCTAGGGCACCCCTAGGCTTATGCTAGGGAACCCCTAGGCTTAGGCTAAGGCTATGGCTCCCTTCTCCTTAGGCTAGGTCACCCCTAGGCTTAGGCTAGGGCTCCCCCAAGCCTTAGACTCGGGTTCCCCTAGCCTTAGGCTGGTGCTCTCCTAGCCTTAGCCTCGGGCACCCCTAGCCTTTGGCTAGGGCAACCCTAGGCTTAGGCTAGGGTTCCCCTAGCCAAGGACTCGGGCTCCACTAGCCTTAGGCTCGTGCTCCCCTAGCCGTGGGCTCGGGCACACCTAGCCTTAGGCTAGGGCTCCCCTAGACTTAGGCAAGGGCTCCCCCAGCGTTACGCTAGGGCTCCCCTAGCCTTAGACCAGGGCACCACTAGGCTTAGGCCAGGGCTCCTCTAGCCTTAGGCTAGGGCTCCCCTAGCCTTAGGCTAGGGCACCCCTAGGCTTAGGCTAAGGCTAGGGCTCCCCTAGCCTTAGGCTAAGGCTCTCCTAACCTTAGGCTAGGGCACCCCTTGGCTTAGGCTAGGGCTACCCTAACCTTAGGCTAGGGCTCCCCTAGCCTTAGGCAAGGGCACCCATATGTTTAGGTTAGGGCTTCTCTAGACTTAAGCTAGGGCTCCCCTAGCGTCACGCTAGGGCTCCCCTAGCCTTAGGCCAGGGCAGCCCTAGGCTTAATCCAGGGCTCCCCTAGCCTTAGGGTAGGGCAACCCTAGGCTTAGGCTAAGGTTCTGGCTCCCTTAGCCTTAGGCTATGGCTCCCCTAGAATTAGGCTAGGGCTCCCCTAGCCTTAGGCTAGGACACCCCTAGGCTTAGGCTAAGGCTAGGGCTCCCCTAGCCTTAGGGTAGGGCTCCACTAGCCTTACGTTAGGGCACCCCTAGGCTTAGGCCAATGCTAGGGATCCCCTAGCCTTAGTCTAGGGCACCTTTAGGCTTAGGCTAAGGCTAGGGCTCCCCTAGGCTTAGGCTAAGGCTAGGGCTCCCTAGCCTTAGGTTAGGGCTCCCCTACCCTTAGGCTAGGGCCCACCTAGGCTTAGGCTAACGGTAAGCTCCCCTAGCCTTAGGCTAGGGCTCCCCTAGGCTTAGGCTAAGGCTAGGGCTCCCCTAGCCTTAGGCTAGGGCACCCCAAGGCTTTGGCTAAAGCTAGGGCTCCCCTAGCCTTAGGCTAGGGCACCCCTAGGCTTAGGCTAAGGCTAGGGCCCCCTAGCCTTAGGGTAGTGCTCCCCTAGCCTTCAGCTAGGGTACCCCTAGCCTTAAGCTAGGGCTCCCCTAGTCTTTGGCTAGGGCACTCCTAGGCTTAGGCTAGCGCTCCCCTAGCCTTAGGTAAGGGCACCCCTAGGCTTAGGCTAGGGCTCCACGAGCCTTAGGCTACGGCTCCCCGAACCTTAGGCTATGGCTCCCCTAGCCTTAGGCTAGTGTTCCCCTAAACTTAGGCTGTGGCACCCCTAGGCTTAGGCAAAGGCTAGGGCTCCCCTAGCCTTAGGCTAGTGCACCCCTAGCCTTAGGCTAGGGCATCCCTAGGCTTAGGCTAAGGCTGGGGCTCCCTAACCTTAGGCAAGGGCTCACCTAGCCTTAGGATAGGGCTCCCCTAGCCTTGGGCTAGGGCTCCCCTAGCCTTAGGCGAGGGCACCCCTAGGCTTAGGCTAAGGCTAGGTTCCCCTAGCCTTAGGCTAGGGCTCCCCTACCCTTAGGTTAGGGCACCCCTAGGCTTAGGCTAAGGCTAGGGCTCCCCTAGCCTTAGGCTAGGGCTCCATAGCCTTAAGTTCGGGCACCCCTAGGCTTAGGCTAAGGCTAGGGCTCCCGTAGCCTTAGGCTAGCGCTCCCCTAGCCTTAGGTTAGGGAACCCCTTTACTTAGCCTAAGGCTAGCGCTCCCCTAGCCTTAGGCTAGGGCACTTTTAGGCTTAGGCTAAGGCTAGGTTCCCCTAGCCTTAGGCTAGGGCTCCCCTACCCTTAGGCTAGGGCTCCCCTAGCCTTTGGCTAAGGCTAGGGCTCCCTAGCCTTAGGTTAGGGCTCCCCTAGCCTTAGGCTAGGGCACCCCTAGGTTTAGGCTAAGGCTAGGGCTCCCCTAGCCTTAGGCTAGGGCTCCCCTAGCCTTAGGTTAGGGCACCCCTAGGCTTAGGCTAAGGCTAGCGCTCCCCTAGCCTTAGGCTAGGGCACTTTTAGGCTTAGGCTATGGCTAGGGCTCCCCTAGCCTTAGACTAGGGCACCCCTAGGATTAGGCTAAGGCTAGGGCTCCCCTAGCCTTAGGCTAGGGCTCCGCTAGCCTTAGGCTAGGGCACCCCTAGGCTTAGGCTAAGGCTAGTGCTCCCCTAGCCTTAGGCTAGGGCTCCCCTAGGCTTAGGCTAATGCTAGGGCTCCCCGAGCCTTAGGCTAGGGCTACCCGAACCTTAGGCTATGGTTACCCTAGGCTTAGGCTAAGGCTAGGGCTCCCTAGCCTTAGGTTAGGTCTCCCCTAGCTTTAGGCTAGGGCACCCCTAGGCTTAGGCTAGGGCACTTTAAGGCTTAGGCTAAGGCTAAGGCTAGGGCTCCCCTAGCCTTAGGCTAGGGCACCCCTAGGCTAAGGCTAGGGCTCCCCTAGCCTTAGGCTAGGGCACACCTAGCCTTAGGCTAGGGAACCCCCAGGCTTAGGCTAAGACTAGGGCTCTCCTAGCCTTAGGTTAGGGCTCCCCTAGGCTTAGGCTAGGGCACCCCAAGGCTTAGGCTAAGCCTAGGACTCCCCTAGCCTTAGGCTAGGGCTCCCCTAGCCTTATGCTAGGGCTCCCATAGCCTTATGCTAGGGCTCCCCTAACCTTAGGCTAGGGATTCCCTAGCTTTAGGCTAGGGCACCCCTAGGTTTAGGCTAAGGAGAGGGCTCCCCTAGCCTTAACTAGGGCTCCCCTAGCCTAAGGCTAGTGCTCCCCTAGCCTTTGGCTAGTGCTCCCCTAGCCTTTGGCTAGGGCACCCCTAGCCTTAAGCTAGTGTTCCCCTAGCCTTAGGCTAGGGCACCCCTAGGTTTAGGCTAAGGAGAGCGCTCCCCTAGCCTTAACTAGGGCTCCCCTAGCCTAAGGCTAGTGCTCCCCTAGCCTTAGGCTAGTGCTCCCCTAGCCTTAGGCTAGGGCACCCCTAGCCTTAAGCTAGGGCTCCCCTAGCCTTAGGCTAGGGCACTCCTAGGCTTAGGCAAGCGCTCCCCTAGCGTTAGGTAAGGGCACCCCTAGGCTTAGGCTAGGGCTCCCTGAGCCTTAGGCTATGGCTCCCCTAGCCTTAGGCTAGTGTTCCCCTAACCTTAGGCTAGGGCACCCCTAGGCTTAGGCTAAGGCTAGGGCTCCCCTAGCCATAGGCTAGGGCACCCCTAGGCTTAGGCTAAGGCTAGGGCTCCCCTAGCCTTGGGCTAGGGCTCCCCTAGCCTTGGGCTAGGGCTCCCCTAGCCTTAGGCTAGGGTACCTCTAGGCTTAGGCTAAGGCTAGGGCTTCCCTAGCCTTAGGCTAGGGCTCACCTAGCCGTAGGCTAGGGCACCCCAAGGCTTAGGTTAAGGCAATGGCTCCCCTAGCCTTAGGCTAGGGAAACCCTAGACTTAGGCTAGGGCTCCCCTAGCCTTAGGTTAGGGTACCCGTAGGCTTAGGCTAAGGCTAGGGCTCCCCTAGCGTTAAGTTAGGGCACCCAGAGGCTTAGGCTAAGGCTAGCGCTCCCCTAAGCTTAGGCTAAGGCTAGGGCTCCCTAGCCTTAGGTTAGGGCTCCCCTAGCCTTAGGCTAGGGCCCCCTAGGCTTAGGCCAATGCGAGGGAACCCCTAGCCTTAGGCTAGGTCACCTTTAGGCTTAGGCTAAGGCTAGGGCTCCCCTAGGCTTAGGCTAAGGCTAGGGCTCCCTAGCCTTAGGTTTGGGCTCCCCTACCCTTAGGCTAGGGCCCACCTAGGCTTAGGCTAAGGGTAAGCTCCCCTAGCCTTAGGCTAGGGCTCCCCTAGCCTTAGGCTAGGGCACCCCTAGGCTTAGGCTAAGGCTAGGGCTCCCCTAGCCTTAGGCTAGGGCACCCCAAGGCTTTGGCTAAAGCTAGGGCTCCCCTAGCCTTAGGCTAGGGCACCCCTAGGTTTAGGCTAAGGCTACGGCCCTCTAGCCTTAGGCTAGTGCTCCCCTAGCCTTCAGCTAGGGTACCCCTAGCCTTAAGCTAGGGCTCCCCTAGTCTTTGGCTAGGGCACTCCCAGGCTTAGGCTAGCGCTCCCCTAGCCTTAGGTAAGGGCACCCCTAGGCTTAGGCTAGGGCTCCACGAGCCTTAGGCTACGGCTCCCCGAACCTTAGGCTATGGCTCCCCTAGCCTTAGGCTAGTGTTCCCCTAAACTTAGGCTGTGGCACCCCTAGGCTTAGGCAAAGGCTAGGGCTCCCCTAGCCTTAGGCTAGTGCACCCCTAGCCTTAGGCTAGGGCATCCCTAGGCTTAGGCTAAGGCTGGGGCTCCCTAACCTTAGGCAAGGGCTCACCTAGCCTTAGGATAGGGCTCCCCTAGCCTTGGGCTAGGGCTCCCCTAGCCTTAGGCGAGGGCACCCCTAGGCTTAGGCTAAGGCTAGGTTCCCCTAGCCTTAGGCTAGGGCTCCCCTACCCTTAGGTTAGGGCACCCCTAGGCTTAGGCTAAGGCTAGGGCTCCCCTAGCCTTAGGCTAGGGTTCCATAGCCTTACGTTCGGGCACCCCTAGGCTTAGGCTAAGGCTAGGGCTCCCGTAGCCTTAGGCTAGCGCTCCCCTAGCCTTAGGTTAGGGAACCCCTTTACTTAGCCTAAGGCTAGCGCTCCCCTAGCCTTAGGCTAGGGCACTTTTAGGCTTAGGCTAAGGCTAGGTTCCCCTAGCCTTAGGCTAGGGCTCCCCTACCCTTAGGCTAGGGCTCCCCTAGCCTTTGGCTAAGGCTAGGGCTCCCTAGCCTTAGGTTAGGGCTCCCCTAGCCTTAGGCTAGGGCATCCCTAGGTTTAGGCTAAGGCTAGGGCTCCCCTAGCCTTAGGCTAGGGCACCCCTAGGTTTAGGCTAAGGAGAGGGCTCCGCTAGCCTTAACTAGGGCTCCCCTAGCCTAAGGCTAGTGCTCCCCTAGCCTTAGGCTAGTGCTCCCCTAGCCTTAGGCTAGGGCACCCCTAGCCTTAAGCTAGGGCTCCCCTAGCCTTAGGCTAGGGCACTCCTAGGCTTAGGCAAGCGCTCCCCTAGCGTTAGGTAAGGGCACCCCTAGGCTTAGGCTAGGGCTCCCTGAGCCTTAGGCTATGGCTCCCCTATCCTTAGGCTAGTGTTCCCCTAACCTTAGGCTAGGGCACCCCTAGGCTTAGGCTAAGGCTAGGGCTCCCCTAGCCATAGGCTAGGGCACCCCTAGGCTTAGGCTAAGGCTAGGGCTCCCCTAGCCTTGGGCTAGGGCTCCCCTAGCCTTGGGCTAGGGCTCCCCTAGCCTTAGGCTAGGGTACCTCTAGGCTTAGGCTAAGGCTAGGGCTTCCCTAGCCTTAGGCTATGGCTCACCTAGCCGTAGGCTAGGGCACCCCAAGGCTTAGGTTAAGGCAATGGCTCCCCTAGCCTTAGGCTAGGGAAACCCTAGACTTAGGCTAGGGCTCCCCTAGCCTTAGGTTAGGGTACCCGTAGGCTTAGGCTAAGGCTAGGGCTCCCCTAGCGTTAAGTTAGGGCACCCAGAGGCTTAGGCTAAGGCTAGCGCTCCCCTAAGCTTAGGCTAAGGCTAGGGCTCCCTAGCCTTAGGTTAGGGCTCCCCTAGCCTTAGGCTAGGGCCCCCTAGGCTTAGGCCAATGCGAGGGAACCCCTAGCCTTAGGCTAGGTCACCTTTAGGCTTAGGCTAAGGCTAGGGCTCCCCTAGGCTTAGGCTAAGGCTAGGGCTCCCTAGCCTTAGGTTAGGGCTCCCCTACCCTTAGGCTAGGGCCCACCTAGGCTTAGGCTAAGGGTAAGCTCCCCTAGCCTTAGGCTAGGGCTCCCCTAGCCTTAGGCTAGGGCACCCCTAGGCTTAGGCTAAGGCTAGGGCTCCCCTAGCCTTAGGCTAGGGCACCCCAAGGCTTTGGCTAAAGCTAGGGCTCCCCTAGCCTTAGGCTAGGGCACCCCTAGGCTTAGGCTAAGGCTAGGGCCCCCTAGCCTTAGGCTAGTGCTCCCCTAGCCTTCAGCTAGGGTACCCCTAGCCTTAAGCTAGGGCTCCCCTAGTCTTTGGCTAGGGCACTCCTAGGCTTAGGCTAGCGCTCCCCTAGCCTTAGGTAAGGGCACCCCTAGGCTTAGGCTAGGGCTCCACGAGCCTTAGGCTACGGCTCCCCGAACCTTAGGCTATGGCTCCCCTAGCCTTAGGCTAGTGTTCCCCTAAACTTAGGCTGTGGCACCCCTAGGCTTAGGCAAAGGCTAGGGCTCCCCTAGCCTTAGGCTAGTGCACCCCTAGCCTTAGGCTAGGGCATCCCTAGGCTTAGGCTAAGGCTGGGGCTCCCTAACCTTAGGCAAGGGCTCACCTAGCCTTAGGATAGGGCTCCCCTAGCCTTGGGCTAGGGCTCCCCTAGCCTTAGGCGAGGGCACCCCTAGGCTTAGGCTAAGGCTAGGTTCCCCTAGCCTTAGGCTAGGGCTCCCCTACCCTTAGGTTAGGGCACCCCTAGGCTTAGGCTAAGGCTAGGGCTCCCCTAGCCTTAGGCTAGGGCTCCATAGCCTTAAGTTCGGGCACCCCTAGGCTTAGGCTAAGGCTAGGGCTCCCGTAGCCTTAGGCTAGCGCTCCCCTAGCCTTAGGTTAGGGAACCCCTTTACTTAGCCTAAGGCTAGCGCTCCCCTAGCCTTAGGCTAGGGCACTTTTAGGCTTAGGCTAAGGCTAGGTTCCCCTAGCCTTAGGCTAGGGCTCCCCTACCCTTAGGCTAGGGCTCCCCTAGCCTTTGGCTAAGGCTAGGGCTCCCTAGCCTTAGGTTAGGGCTCCCCTAGCCTTAGGCTAGGGCACCCCTAGGTTTAGGCTAAGGCTAGGGCTCCCCTAGCCTTAGGCTAGGGCTCCCCTAGCCTTAGGTTAGGGCACCCCTAGGCTTAGGCTAAGGCTAGCGCTCCCCTAGCCTTAGGCTAGGGCACTTTTAGGCTTAGGCTATGGCTAGGGCTCCCCTAGCCTTAGACTAGGGCACCCCTAGGATTAGGCTAAGGCTAGGGCTCCCCTAGCCTTAGGCTAGGGCTCCGCTAGCCTTAGGCTAGGGCACCCCTAGGCTTAGGCTAAGGCTAGTGCTCCCCTAGCCTTAGGCTAGGGCTCCCCTAGGCTTAGGCTAATGCTAGGGCTCCCCGAGCCTTAGGCTAGGGCTACCCGAACCTTAGGCTATGGTTACCCTAGGCTTAGGCTAAGGCTAGGGCTCCCTAGCCTTAGGTTAGGGCTCCCCTAGCTTTAGGCTAGGGCACCCCTAGGCTTAGGCTAGGGCACTTTAAGGCTTAGGCTAAGGCTAAGGCTAGGGCTCCCCTAGCCTTAGGCTAGGGCACCCCTAGGCTAAGGCTAGGGCTCCCCTAGCCTTAGGCTAGGGCACACCTAGCCTTAGGCTAGGGAACCCCCAGGCTTAGGCTAAGACTAGGGCTCTCCTAGCCTTAGGTTAGGGCTCCCCTAGGCTTAGGCTAGGGCACCCCAAGGCTTAGGCTAAGCCTAGGACTCCCCTAGCCTTAGGCTAGGGCTCCCCTAGCCTTATGCTAGGGCTCCCATAGCCTTATGCTAGGGCTCCCCTAACCTTAGGCTAGGGATTCCCTAGCTTTAGGCTAGGGCACCCCTAGGTTTAGGCTAAGGAGAGGGCTCCCCTAGCCTTAACTAGGGCTCCCCTAGCCTAAGGCTAGTGCTCCCCTAGCCTTTGGCTAGTGCTCCCCTAGCCTTTGGCTAGGGCACCCCTAGCCTTAAGCTAGTGTTCCCCTAGCCTTAGGCTAGGGCACCCCTAGGTTTAGGCTAAGGAGAGCGCTCCCCTAGCCTTAACTAGGGCTCCCCTAGCCTAAGGCTAGTGCTCCCCTAGCCTTAGGCTAGTGCTCCCCTAGCCTTAGGCTAGGGCACCCCTAGCCTTAAGCTAGGGCTCCCCTAGCCTTAGGCTAGGGCACTCCTAGGCTTAGGCAAGCGCTCCCCTAGCGTTAGGTAAGGGCACCCCTAGGCTTAGGCTAGGGCTCCCTGAGCCTTAGGCTATGGCTCCCCTAGCCTTAGGCTAGTGTTCCCCTAACCTTAGGCTAGGGCACCCCTAGGCTTAGGCTAAGGCTAGGGCTCCCCTAGCCATAGGCTAGGGCACCCCTAGGCTTAGGCTAAGGCTAGGGCTCCCCTAGCCTTGGGCTAGGGCTCCCCTAGCCTTGGGCTAGGGCTCCCCTAGCCTTAGGCTAGGGTACCTCTAGGCTTAGGCTAAGGCTAGGGCTTCCCTAGCCTTAGGCTAGGGCTCACCTAGCCGTAGGCTAGGGCACCCCAAGGCTTAGGTTAAGGCAATGGCTCCCCTAGCCTTAGGCTAGGGAAACCCTAGACTTAGGCTAGGGCTCCCCTAGCCTTAGGTTAGGGTACCCGTAGGCTTAGGCTAAGGCTAGGGCTCCCCTAGCGTTAAGTTAGGGCACCCAGAGGCTTAGGCTAAGGCTAGCGCTCCCCTAAGCTTAGGCTAAGGCTAGGGCTCCCTAGCCTTAGGTTAGGGCTCCCCTAGCCTTAGGCTAGGGCCCCCTAGGCTTAGGCCAATGCGAGGGAACCCCTAGCCTTAGGCTAGGTCACCTTTAGGCTTAGGCTAAGGCTAGGGCTCCCCTAGGCTTAGGCTAAGGCTAGGGCTCCCTAGCCTTAGGTTTGGGCTCCCCTACCCTTAGGCTAGGGCCCACCTAGGCTTAGGCTAAGGGTAAGCTCCCCTAGCCTTAGGCTAGGGCTCCCCTAGCCTTAGGCTAGGGCACCCCTAGGCTTAGGCTAAGGCTAGGGCTCCCCTAGCCTTAGGCTAGGGCACCCCAAGGCTTTGGCTAAAGCTAGGGCTCCCCTAGCCTTAGGCTAGGGCACCCCTAGGTTTAGGCTAAGGCTACGGCCCTCTAGCCTTAGGCTAGTGCTCCCCTAGCCTTCAGCTAGGGTACCCCTAGCCTTAAGCTAGGGCTCCCCTAGTCTTTGGCTAGGGCACTCCTAGGCTTAGGCTAGCGCTCCCCTAGCCTTAGGTAAGGGCACCCCTAGGCTTAGGCTAGGGCTCCACGAGCCTTAGGCTACGGCTCCCCGAACCTTAGGCTATGGCTCCCCTAGCCTTAGGCTAGTGTTCCCCTAAACTTAGGCTGTGGCACCCCTAGGCTTAGGCAAAGGCTAGGGCTCCCCTAGCCTTAGGCTAGTGCACCCCTAGCCTTAGGCTAGGGCATCCCTAGGCTTAGGCTAAGGCTGGGGCTCCCTAACCTTAGGCAAGGGCTCACCTAGCCTTAGGATAGGGCTCCCCTAGCCTTGGGCTAGGGCTCCCCTAGCCTTAGGCGAGGGCACCCCTAGGCTTAGGCTAAGGCTAGGTTCCCCTAGCCTTAGGCTAGGGCTCCCCTACCCTTAGGTTAGGGCACCCCTAGGCTTAGGCTAAGGCTAGGGCTCCCCTAGCCTTAGGCTAGGGTTCCATAGCCTTACGTTCGGGCACCCCTAGGCTTAGGCTAAGGCTAGGGCTCCCGTAGCCTTAGGCTAGCGCTCCCCTAGCCTTAGGTTAGGGAACCCCTTTACTTAGCCTAAGGCTAGCGCTCCCCTAGCCTTAGGCTAGGGCACTTTTAGGCTTAGGCTAAGGCTAGGTTCCCCTAGCCTTAGGCTAGGGCTCCCCTACCCTTAGGCTAGGGCTCCCCTAGCCTTTGGCTAAGGCTAGGGCTCCCTAGCCTTAGGTTAGGGCTCCCCTAGCCTTAGGCTAGGGCATCCCTAGGTTTAGGCTAAGGCTAGGGCTCCCCTAGCCTTAGGCTAGGGCACCCCTAGGTTTAGGCTAAGGAGAGGGCTCCCCTAGCCTTAACTAGGGCTCCCCTAGCCTAAGGCTAGTGCTCCCCTAGCCTTAGGCTAGTGCTCCCCTAGCCTTAGGCTAGGGCACCCCTAGCCTTAAGCTAGGGCTCCCCTAGCCTTAGGCTAGGGCACTCCTAGGCTTAGGCAAGCGCTCCCCTAGCGTTAGGTAAGGGCACCCCTAGGCTTAGGCTAGGGCTCCCTGAGCCTTAGGCTATGGCTCCCCTAGCCTTAGGCTAGTGTTCCCCTAACCTTAGGCTAGGGCACCCCTAGGCTTAGGCTAAGGCTAGGGCTCCCCTAGCCATAGGCTAGGGCACCCCTAGGCTTAGGCTAAGGCTAGGGCTCCCCTAGCCTTGGGCTAGGGCTCCCCTAGCCTTGGGCTAGGGCTCCCCTAGCCTTAGGCTAGGGTACCTCTAGGCTTAGGCTAAGGCTAGGGCTTCCCTAGCCTTAGGCTAGGGCTCACCTAGCCGTAGGCTAGGGCACCCCAAGGCTTAGGTTAAGGCAATGGCTCCCCTAGCCTTAGGCTAGGGAAACCCTAGACTTAGGCTAGGGCTCCCCTAGCCTTAGGTTAGGGTACCCGTAGGCTTAGGCTAAGGCTAGGGCTCCCCTAGCGTTAAGTTAGGGCACCCAGAGGCTTAGGCTAAGGCTAGCGCTCCCCTAAGCTTAGGCTAAGGCTAGGGCTCCCTAGCCTTAGGTTAGGGCTCCCCTAGCCTTAGGCTAGGGCCCCCTAGGCTTAGGCCAATGCGAGGGAACCCCTAGCCTTAGGCTAGGTCACCTTTAGGCTTAGGCTAAGGCTAGGGCTCCCCTAGGCTTAGGCTAAGGCTAGGGCTCCCTAGCCTTAGGTTAGGGCTCCCCTACCCTTAGGCTAGGGCCCACCTAGGCTTAGGCTAAGGGTAAGCTCCCCTAGCCTTAGGCTAGGGCTCCCCTAGCCTTAGGCTAGGGCACCCCTAGGCTTAGGCTAAGGCTAGGGCTCCCCTAGCCTTAGGCTAGGGCACCCCAAGGCTTTGGCTAAAGCTAGGGCTCCCCTAGCCTTAGGCTAGGGCACCCCTAGGTTTAGGCTAAGGCTACGGCCCTCTAGCCTTAGGCTAGTGCTCCCCTAGCCTTCAGCTAGGGTACCCCTAGCCTTAAGCTAGGGCTCCCCTAGTCTTTGGCTAGGGCACTCCTAGGCTTAGGCTAGCGCTCCCCTAGCCTTAGGTAAGGGCACCCCTAGGCTTAGGCTAGGGCTCCACGAGCCTTAGGCTACGGCTCCCCGAACCTTAGGCTATGGCTCCCCTAGCCTTAGGCTAGTGTTCCCCTAAACTTAGGCTGTGGCACCCCTAGGCTTAGGCAAAGGCTAGGGCTCCCCTAGCCTTAGGCTAGTGCACCCCTAGCCTTAGGCTAGGGCACCCCTAGGTTTAGGCTAAGGCTACGGCCCTCTAGCCTTAGGCTAGTGCTCCCCTAGCCTTCAGCTAGGGTACCCCTAGCCTTAAGCTAGGGCTCCCCTAGTCTTTGGCTAGGGCACTCCTAGGCTTAGGCTAGCGCTCCCCTAGCCTTAGGTAAGGGCACCCCTAGGCTTAGGCTAGGGCTCCACGAGCCTTAGGCTACGGCTCCCCGAACCTTAGGCTATGGCTCCCCTAGCCTTAGGCTAGTGTTCCCCTAAACTTAGGCTGTGGCACCCCTAGGCTTAGGCAAAGGCTAGGGCTCCCCTAGCCTTAGGCTAGTGCACCCCTAGCCTTAGGCTAGGGCATCCCTAGGCTTAGGCTAAGGCTGGGGCTCCCTAACCTTAGGCAAGGGCTCACCTAGCCTTAGGATAGGGCTCCCCTAGCCTTGGGCTAGGGCTCCCCTAGCCTTAGGCGAGGGCACCCCTAGGCTTAGGCTAAGGCTAGGTTCCCCTAGCCTTAGGCTAGGGCTCCCCTACCCTTAGGTTAGGGCACCCCTAGGCTTAGGCTAAGGCTAGGGCTCCCCTAGCCTTAGGCTAGGGTTCCATAGCCTTACGTTCGGGCACCCCTAGGCTTAGGCTAAGGCTAGGGCTCCCGTAGCCTTAGGCTAGCGCTCCCCTAGCCTTAGGTTAGGGAACCCCTTTACTTAGCCTAAGGCTAGCGCTCCCCTAGCCTTAGGCTAGGGCACTTTTAGGCTTAGGCTAAGGCTAGGTTCCCCTAGCCTTAGGCTAGGGCTCCCCTACCCTTAGGCTAGGGCTCCCCTAGCCTTTGGCTAAGGCTAGGGCTCCCTAGCCTTAGGTTAGGGCTCCCCTAGCCTTAGGCTAGGGCATCCCTAGGTTTAGGCTAAGGCTAGGGCTCCCCTAGCCTTAGGCTAGGGCACCCCTAGGTTTAGGCTAAGGAGAGGGCTCCCCTAGCCTTAACTAGGGCTCCCCTAGCCTAAGGCTAGTGCTCCCCTAGCCTTAGGCTAGTGCTCCCCTAGCCTTAGGCTAGGGCACCCCTAGCCTTAAGCTAGGGCTCCCCTAGCCTTAGGCTAGGGCACTCCTAGGCTTAGGCAAGCGCTCCCCTAGCGTTAGGTAAGGGCACCCCTAGGCTTAGGCTAGGGCTCCCTGAGCCTTAGGCTATGGCTCCCCTAGCCTTAGGCTAGTGTTCCCCTAACCTTAGGCTAGGGCACCCCTAGGCTTAGGCTAAGGCTAGGGCTCCCCTAGCCATAGGCTAGGGCACCCCTAGGCTTAGGCTAAGGCTAGGGCTCCCCTAGCCTTGGGCTAGGGCTCCCCTAGCCTTGGGCTAGGGCTCCCCTAGCCTTAGGCTAGGGTACCTCTAGGCTTAGGCTAAGGCTAGGGCTTCCCTAGCCTTAGGCTAGGGCTCACCTAGCCGTAGGCTAGGGCACCCCAAGGCTTAGGTTAAGGCAATGGCTCCCCTAGCCTTAGGCTAGGGAAACCCTAGACTTAGGCTAGGGCTCCCCTAGCCTTAGGTTAGGGTACCCGTAGGCTTAGGCTAAGGCTAGGGCTCCCCTAGCGTTAAGTTAGGGCACCCAGAGGCTTAGGCTAAGGCTAGCGCTCCCCTAAGCTTAGGCTAAGGCTAGGGCTCCCTAGCCTTAGGTTAGGGCTCCCCTAGCCTTAGGCTAGGGCCCCCTAGGCTTAGGCCAATGCGAGGGAACCCCTAGCCTTAGGCTAGGTCACCTTTAGGCTTAGGCTAAGGCTAGGGCTCCCCTAGGCTTAGGCTAAGGCTAGGGCTCCCTAGCCTTAGGTTAGGGCTCCCCTACCCTTAGGCTAGGGCCCACCTAGGCTTAGGCTAAGGGTAAGCTCCCCTAGCCTTAGGCTAGGGCTCCCCTAGCCTTAGGCTAGGGCACCCCTAGGCTTAGGCTAAGGCTAGGGCTCCCCTAGCCTTAGGCTAGGGCACCCCAAGGCTTTGGCTAAAGCTAGGGCTCCCCTAGCCTTAGGCTAGGGCACCCCTAGGTTTAGGCTAAGGCTACGGCCCTCTAGCCTTAGGCTAGTGCTCCCCTAGCCTTCAGCTAGGGTACCCCTAGCCTTAAGCTAGGGCTCCCCTAGTCTTTGGCTAGGGCACTCCTAGGCTTAGGCTAGCGCTCCCCTAGCCTTAGGTAAGGGCACCCCTAGGCTTAGGCTAGGGCTCCACGAGCCTTAGGCTACGGCTCCCCGAACCTTAGGCTATGGCTCCCCTAGCCTTAGGCTAGTGTTCCCCTAAACTTAGGCTGTGGCACCCCTAGGCTTAGGCAAAGGCTAGGGCTCCCCTAGCCTTAGGCTAGTGCACCCCTAGCCTTAGGCTAGGGCATCCCTAGGCTTAGGCTAAGGCTGGGGCTCCCTAACCTTAGGCAAGGGCTCACCTAGCCTTAGGATAGGGCTCCCCTAGCCTTGGGCTAGGGCTCCCCTAGCCTTAGGCGAGGGCACCCCTAGGCTTAGGCTAAGGCTAGGTACCCCTAGCCTTAGGCTAGGGCTCCCCTACCCTTAGGTTAGGGCACCCCTAGGCTTAGGCAAAGGCTAGGGCTCCCCTAGCCTTAGGCTAGGGTTCCATAGCCTTACGTTCGGGCACCCCTAGGCTTAGGCTAAGGCTAGGGCTCCCGTAGCCTTAGGCTAGCGCTCCCCTAGCCTTAGGTTAGGGAACCCCTTTACTTAGCCTAAGGCTAGCGCTCCCCTAGCCTTAGGCTAGGGCACTTTTAGGCTTAGGCTAAGGCTAGGTTCCCCTAGCCTTAGGCTAGGGCTCCCCTACCCTTAGGCTAGGGCTCCCCTAGCCTTTGGCTAAGGCTAGGGCTCCCTAGCCTTAGGTTAGGGCTCCCCTAGCCTTAGGCTAGGGCATCCCTAGGTTTAGGCTAAGGCTAGGGCTCCCCTAGCCTTAGGCTAGGGCTCCCCTAGCCTTAGGTTAGGGCACCCCTAGGCTTAGGCTAAGGCTAGCGCTCCCCTAGCCTTAGGCTAGGGCACTTTTAGGCTTAGGCTATGGCTAGGGCTCCCCTAGCCTTAGGCTAGGGCACCCCTAGGATTAGGCTAAGGCTAGGGCTCCCCTAGCCTTAGGCTAGGGCTCCCCTAGCCTTAGGCTAGGGCTCCGCTAGCCTTAGGCTAGGGCACCCCTAGGCTTAGGCTAAGGCTAGTGCTCCCCTAGCCTTAGGCTAGGGCTCCCCTAGGCTTAGGCTAATGCTAGGGCTCCCCGAGCCTTAGGCTAGGGCTACCCGAACCTTAGGCTATGGTTACCCTAGGCTTAGGCTAAGGCTAGGGCTCCCTAGCCTTAGGTTAGGGCTCCCCTAGCTTTAGGCTAGGGCACCCCTAGGCTTAGGCTAGGGCACTTTTAGGCTTAGGCTAAGGCTAAGGCTAGGGCTCCCCTAGCCTTAGGCTAGGGCACCCCTAGGCTAAGGCTAGGGCTCCCCTAGCCTTAGGCTAGGGCACACCTAGCCTTAGGCTAGGGAACCCCCAGGCTTAGGCTAAGACTAGGGCTCTCCTAGCCTTAAGTTAGGGCTCCCCTAGCCTTAGGCTAGGGCACCCCAAGGCTTAGGCTAAGCCTAGGACTCCCCTAGCCTTAGGCTAGGGCTCCCCTAGCCTTAGGCTAGGGCACCCCTAGGCTTAGGCTAAGGCTAGGGCTCCCCTAGCCTTGGGCTAGGGCTCCCCTAGCCTTGGGCTAGGGCTCCCCTAGCCTTAGGCTAGGGTACCTCTAGGCTTAGGCTAAGGCTAGGGCTTCCCTAGCCTTAGGCTAGGGCTCACCTAGCCGTAGTCTAGGGCACCCCAAGGCTTAGGTTAAGGCAATGGCTCCCCTAGCCTTAGGCTAGGGAAACCCTAGACTTAGGCTAGGGCTCCCCTAGCCTTAGGTTAGGGCACCCGTAGGCTTAGGCTAAGGCTAGGGCTCCCCTAGCGTTAAGTTAGGGCACCCAGAGGCTTAGCCTAAGGCTAGCGCTCCCCTAAGCTTAGGCTAAGGCTAGGGCTCCCTAGCCTTAGGTTAGGGCTCCCCTAGCCTTAGGTTAGGGCACCCCTAGGCTTAGGCCAATGCGAGGGATCCCCTAGCCTTAGGCTAGGTCACCTTTAGGCTTAGGCTAAGGCTAGGGCTCCCCTAGGCTTAGGCTAAGGCTAGGGCTCCCTAGCCTTAGGTTAGGGCTCCCCTACCCTTAGGCTAGGGCCCACCTAGGCTTAGGCTAAGGGTAGGGCTCCTTTAGCCTTAGGCTAGGGCTCCCCTAGCCTTAGGCTAGGGCACCCCTAAGCTTAGGCTAAGGCTAGGGCTCCCCTAGCCTTAGGCTAGGGCTCCATAGCCTTAAGTTCGGGCACCCCTAGGCTTAGTCTAGGGGTAGGGCTCCCGTAGCCTTAGGCTAGGGCTCCCCTAGCCTTAGGTTAGGGCATTTTTAGGCTTAGGCTAAGGCTAGGGCTCCCCTAGCCTGAGTTTCGGGCACCCCTAGGCTTAGGCTAAGGCTAGTGCTCCCCTAGCCTTAGGTTAGAGCTCCCGTAGCCTTAGGCTAGGGTTTTCTAGCCTTAGGTTAGGGAACCCCTTTACTTAGCCTTAGGCTAGGGCACCCCTAGGCTTAGGCTAATGCTAGGGCTCCTCAAGCCTTAGGCTAGGGCACCCCTAGGCTTAGGCTAAGGCTAGGGCTCCCCTAGCCTTAGGCTAAGGCTCCCCTAGCCTTAGTCTAGGGCTTTTCTAGCCTTAGGTAAGGGCACCCCTAGGCTTAGGCTAAGGCTAGGGCTCCCCTAGTCTTAGGCTAAGGCTCCCCTAACCTTAGGCTAGGGCTCCCCTAACCTTAGGCTAGGGCACCCCTAGGCTTAGGCTAAGGCTAGAGCAGCCCTAGACTTAGGTTAGGGCTCCCCTAGCCTTCGGCTATGGCACCCCTAGGCTTAGGATAAGGCTAGCGCTCCCCTAGCCTTAGTCTAGGGCAATTTTAGGCTTAGGCTAAGGCTAGGGTTCCCCTAGCCTTAGGCTATGGCACCCTTAGGCTTAGGATAAGGCTAGCGCTCCCCTAGCCTTAGTCTAGGGCAATTTTAGGCTTAGGCTAAGGCTAGGGCTCCCCTAACCTTAGGCTACGGCACCCCTAGGATTAGGCTAAGGTTAGGACTCCCCAAGCCTTAGGCTAGGGCTACCCTAGCCTTAGGCTTGGGCTCCCCTAGCTGTAGGCTCGGGCACCCCTAGCCTTAGGCTCGTGCTCCCCTAGCCATACGCTAAGGCTCCCCTAGCCTTATGCTAGGGCACCCCTAGGCTTAGGCTAGGGCACCCCTAGGCTTATGCTAGGGAACCCCTAGGTTAAGGCTAAGGCTATGGCTCCCCTATCCTTAGGCTAGGTCACCCCTAGGCTTAGGCTAGGGCTCCCCCAAGCCTTAGACTCGGGTTCCCCTAGCCTTAGGCTGATGCTCCCCTAGCCTTAGGCTAGGGCACCCCTAGGCTTAGGCTAAGGCTAGGGCCCCCTAGCCTTAGGCTAGTGCTCCCCTAGCCTTCAGCTAGGGTACCCCTAGCCTTAAGCTAGGGCTCCCCTAGTCTTTGGCTAGGGCACTCCTAGGCTTAGGCTAGCGCTCCCCTAGCCTTAGGTAAGGGCACCCCTAGGCTTAGGCTAGGGCTCCACGAGCCTTAGGCTACGGCTCCCCGAACCTTAGGCTATGGCTCCCCTAGCCTTAGGCTAGTGTTCCCCTAAACTTAGGCTGTGGCACCCCTAGGCTTAGGCAAAGGCTAGGGCTCCCCTAGCCTTAGGCTAGTGCACCCCTAGCCTTAGGCTAGGGCATCCCTAGGCTTAAGCTAAGGCTGGGGCTCCCTAACCTTAGGCAAGGGCTCACCTAGCCTTAGGATAGGCCTCCCCTAGCCTTGGGCTAGGGCTCCCCTAGCCTTAGGCGAGGGCACCCCTAGGCTTAGGCTAAGGCTAGGTTCCCCTAGCCTTAGGCTAGTGCTCCCCTACCCTTAGGTTAGGGCACCCCTAGGCTTAGGCTAAGGCTAGGGCTCCCCTAGCCTTAGGCTAGGGCTCCATAGCCTTACGTTCGGGCACCCCTAGGCTTAGGCTAATGCTAGGGCTCCCGTAGCCATAGGCTAGGGCTCCCCTAGCCTTAGGTTAGGGCACCCCTAGGCTTAGGCTAAGGCTAGCGCTCCCCTAGCCTTAGGCTAGGGCATTTTTAGGCTTAGGCTAAGGCTAGGGCTCCCCTAGCCTGAGTTTCGGGCACCCCTAGGCTTAGGCTAAGGCTAGTGCTCCCCTAGCCTTAGGTTAGAGCTCCCGTAGCCTTAGGCTAGGGCTTTTCTAGCCTTAGGTTAGGGAACCCCTTTACTTAGCCTAAGGCTAGCGCTCACCTAGCCTTAGGCTAGGGCACTTTTAGGCTTAGGCTAAGGCTAGGTTCCCCTAGCCTTAGGCTGGGGCTCCCCTACCCTTAGGCTAGGGCTCCCCTAGCCTTTGGCTAAGGCTAGGGCTCCCTAGCCTTAGGTTAGGGCTCCCCTAGCCTTAGGCTAGGGCATCCCTAGGTTTAGGCTAAGGCTAGGGCTCCCCTAGCCTTAGGCTAGGGCACCCCTAGGTTTAGGCTAAGGCTAGGGCTCCCCTAGCCTTAGGCTAGGGCTCCCCTAGCCTTAGGTTAGGGCACCCCTAGGCTTAGGCTAAGGCTAGCGCTCCCCTAGCCTTAGGCTAGGGCACTTTTAGGCTTAGGCTAAGGCTAGGGCTCCCCTAGCCTTAGGCTAAGGCTAGGGCTCCCCTAGCCTTAGGCTAGGGCACCCCTAGGATTAGGCTAAGGCTAGGGCTCCCCTAGCCTTAGGCTAGGGCTCCCCTAGCCTTAGGCTAGGGCACCCCTAGGCTTAGGCTAAGGCTAGTGCTCCCCTAGCCTTAGGCTAGGGCTCCCCTAGACTTAGGCTAAGGCTAGGGCTCCCCGAGCCTTAGGCTAGAGCTACCCGAACCTTAGGCTATGGTTACCCTAGGCTTAGGCTAAGGCTAGGGCTCCCTAGCCTTAGGTTAGGGCTCCCCTAGCCTTAGGCTAGGGCACCCCTAGGTTTAGGCTAAGGCTAGGGCTCCCCTAGCCTTAGGCTAGGGCTCCCCTAGCCTTAGGTTAGGGCACCCCTAGGCTTAGGCTAAGGCTAGCGCTCCCCTAGCCTTAGGCTAGGGCACTTTTAGGCTTAGGCTAAGGCTAGGGCTCCCCTAGCCTTAGGCTAAGGCTAGGGCTCCCCTAGCCTTAGGCTAGGGCACCCCTAGGATTAGGCTAAGGCTAGGGCTCCCCTAGCCTTAGGCTAGGGCTCCCCTAGCCTTAGGCTAGGGCACCCCTAGGCTTAGGCTAAGGCTAGTGCTCCCCTAGCCTTAGGCTAGGGCTCCCCTAGGCTTAGGCTAAGGCTAGGGCTCCCCGAGCCTTAGGCTAGAGCTACCCGAACCTTAGGCTATGGTTACCCTAGGCTTAGGCTAAGGCTAGGGCTCCCTAGCCTTAGGTTAGGGCTCCCCTAGCTTTAGGCTAGGGCACCCCTAGGCTTAGGCTAGGGCACTTTTAGGCTTAGGCTAAGGCTAAGGTTAGGGCTCCCCTAGCTTTAGGCTAGGGCACCCCTAGGCTTAGGCTAAGGCTAGGGCTCCCGTATCCTTAGGCTAGGGCACACCTACGTTTAGGCTAAGGAGAGGGCTCCCCTAGCCTTAACTAGGGCTCCCCTAGCCTAAGGCTAGTGCTCCCCTAGCCTTAGGCTAGTGCTCCCCTAGCCTTAGGCTAGGGCACCCCTAGCCTTAAGCTAGGGCTCCCCTAGCCTTAGGCTAGGGCACTCCTAGGCTTAGGCTAGCGCTCCCCTAGCGTTAGGTAAGGGCACCCCTAGGCTTTGGCTAGGGCTCCCCGAGCCTTAGGCTATGGCTCCCCTAGCCTTAGGCTAGTGTTCCCCTAACCTTAGGCTAGGGCACCCCTAGGCTTAGGCTAAGGCTAGGGCTCCCCTAGCCTTGGGCTAATGCTCCCCTAGCCTTAGGCTAGGGTACCTCTAGGCTTAGGTTAAGGCAATGGCTCCCCTAGCCTTAGGCTAGGGAAACCCTAGACTTAGGCTAGGGCTCCCCTAGCCTTAGGTTAGGGCACCCGTAGGCTTAGGCTAAGGCTAGGGCTCCCCTAGCCTTAGGCTAGGGCTCCATAGCCTTATGTTAGGACACCCCTAGGCTTAGGCTAAGGCTAGGGCTCCCCTAGCGTTAGGTTAGGGCACCCAGAGGCTTAGGCTAAGGCTAGCGCTCCCCTAAGCTTAGGCTAAGGCTAGGGCTCCCTAGCCTTAGGTTAGGGCTCCCCTAGCCTTAGGCTAGGGCACCCCTAGGCTTAGGCCAATGCGAGGGATCACCTAGCCTTAGGCTAGGGCACCTTTAGGCTTAGGCTAAGGCTAGGGCTCCCCTAGGCTTAGGCTAAGGCTAGGGCTCCCTAGCCTTAGGTTAGGGCTCCCCTACCCTTAGGCTAGGGCCCACCTAGGCTTAGGCTAAGGCTAGGGCTCCCCTAGCCTTAGACTAGGGCTCCATAGCCTTACGTTCGGGCACCCCTAGGCTTAGGCTAAGGCTAGGGCTCCCCTAGCCTTAGGCTAGGGCTCCATAGCCTTACGTTCGGGCACCCCTAGGCTTAGGCTAAGGCTAGGGCTCCCGTAGCCTTAGGCTAGGGCTCCCCTAGCCTTAGGTTAGGGCATTTTTAGGCTTAGGCTAAGGCTAGGGCTCCCCTAGCCTGAGTTTCGGGCACCCCTAGGCTTAGGCTAAGGCTAGTGCTCCCCTAGCCTTAGGTTAGAGCTCCCGTAGCCTTAGGCTAGGGCTTTTCTAGCCTTAGGTTAGGGAACCCCTTTACTTAGCCTTAGGCTAGGGCACCCCTAGGCTTAGGCTAATGCTAGGGCTCCTCAAGCCTTAGGCTAGGGCACCCCTAGGCTTAGGCTAAGGCTAGGGCTCCCCTAGCCTTAGGCTAAGGCTCCCCTAGCCTTAGGCTAGGGCTTTTCTAGCCTTAGGTTAGGGCACCCCTAGGCTTAGGCTAAGGCTAGGGCTCCCCTAGTCTTAGGCTAAGGCTCCCCTAGCCTTAGGCTAGGGCTCCCCTAACCTTAGGCTAGGGCACCCCTAGGCTTAGGCTAAGGCTAGGGCAGCCCTAGCCTTAGGTTAGGGCTCCCCTAGCCTTAGGCTATGGCACGCCTAGGCTTAGGATAAGGCTAGGGCTCCCCTAGCCTTAGGCAGGCCTCCCCTAGGTTAGGCTAAGGCTAGGGCTCCATGAGACTTAGGCTAGGGCTCCCCTAGCCTTAGGCTAGTGCTCCCCTAGCCTTAGGCTTGGGTACCCCTAGGCTTAGGCTAGGGCACCCCTAGGCTTAGGCTAAGGCTAGGGTTCCCCTAGCCTTAGGCTATGGCTCCCCTAGCCTTAGCTAGAGCTACCCTAGCTTTGGGCTAGGGCTCCCCTAGCCTTAGGCTAGCGCACCCCTAGGTTTAGGCTAAGGCTAGGGTTCCCCTAGCCTTAGGCTAGGGCTCACCAAGCCTTAGGCTAGGGCTCACCTAGCCTTATGCTAGGGCACCCCAAGTCTTAGGCTAAGGCTAGGTCTCACCTAACCTTAGGCTAGGGCTCCCCTAGCCTTACGTTAGGGCACCCCTAGGCTTAGGCCAAAGCTAGGGATCCCCAAGGCTTAGGCTAGGGCACCTTTAAGCTTAGGCTAAGGCTAGGGCTCCCCTAGTCTTAGGCTAGGGCTCCCCTAGCCTTATACTAGGGCTCCCCTAGGCTTAGGCTAAGGCTAGGGCTCCCCTAGCCTTAGGCTAGTGCTCCCCTAGCCTTAGGCTATGGCACCCCTAGCCTTAATCTAGGGCTCCCCTAGCCTTAGGCTAGGGCACTCCAAGGCTTAGGCTAGCGCTCCCCTAGCGTTAGGTAAGGGCACCCCTAGGCTTAGGCTAAGGCTAGGGCTCCCCTAGCCTGGGCTAGGGCTCCCCTAGCCGGAGGCTAGGGCACCCCTAGGTTTAGGCTAAGGCTAGGGGTCCCCTAGCCTTAGGCAAGTCTCCCCTAGCCTTAGACTAGAGCTCCCCTAGCCTTGGGCTAGGGCTCCCCTATTCGTAGGTTAGGGGACCCCTAGTCTTCGGCTAAGGCAAGGGGTCCCCTAGCCTTAGGCTAGTGCTCCCCTAGACTTAGGCTAGGGCACCCCTATGCTTAGGCTAAGGCTAGGGCTCCCTGAGACTTAGGCTAGGGCTCCCCTAGCCTTAGGCTAGGGCACCCCTAGGCTACGGCTAGGGCTAGGGCTACCCTAGCCTTAGGTTAGGGCTCCCCTAGCCTTAGGCAAGGGCACCCCTAGGCTTAGGCTAAGGCTAGGGCTCCCCGAGCCTTACTAGGGCTCCCCGAACCTTAGGCTATGGCTGCCCTAGCCTTAGGCTAGTGTACCCCTAATCTTAGGCTAGGGCACCCCTAGGCTTAGACTAAGGTTAGGGTTCCCCTAGCCTTAGGCTAGTGCTCCCCTAGGCTTAAGCTAAGGCTAGGGCTCCCCTAGCCTTAGGCTAGGGCTCTCCTAGCCTTAGGCTAGGGCTCCCCTAGCCTTAGGCTAGGGCTTTTCTAGACTTAGTTTAGGGCACCCCTTGGTTTAGGCTAAAGCTAGCGATCCCCAAGCCTTATGCTAGGGCACGCTAGGCTTAGGCTAAGGCTAGGGCACCCCTAGCCTTAGGTTAGGGCTCCCCTAGCCTTAGGCTATGGAACCCCAAGGCTTAGACTAAGGCTAGTGCTCCCCTACCCTTAGGCTCGTGCTCCCCTAGCCGTACGCTAAGGCTCCCCTAGCCTTATGCTAGGGCACCCCTAGGCTTAGGCTAGGGCACCCCTAGGCTTATGCTAGGGAACCCCTAGGCTTAGGCTAAGGCTATGGCTCCCATATCCTTAGGCTAGTTCACCCCTAGGCTTAGGCTAGGGCTCCCCCAAGCCTTAGACTCGGGTTCCCCTAGCCTTAGGCTGGTGCTCCCCTAGCCTTAGGCTCGGGCACCCCTAGCCTTTGGCTAGGGCAACCCTAGGTTTAGGCTAGGGTTCCCCTAGCCAAGGACTCGGGCTCCACTAGCCTTAGGCTCGTGCTCCCATAGCCGTGGGCTCGGGCACACCTAGCCTTAGGCTAGGGCTCCACTAGCCTTAGGCTAGGGCTCCTGCGTTACGCTAGGGCTCCCCTAGCCTTAGGCCAGAGCACCCCTAGGCTTAGGCCAAGGCTCCCCTAGCCTTACGTTCGTACTCCCGTAGCCGTGGGGTGGGGTACACCTAGCCTTAGGCTAGGGCTCCCCTAGACTTAGGCAAGGGCTCCCCCAGCGTTACCCTAGGGCTCCCCTAGCCTTAGACCAGGGCACCACTAGGCTTAGGCCAGGGCTCCTCTAGCCTTAGACTAGGGCTCCCCTAGCCTTAGGCTAGGGCACCCCTAGGCTTAGGCTAAGGCTAGGGCTCCCCTAGCCTTAGGCTAAGGCTCTCCTAACCTTAGGCTAGGGCACCCCTTGGCTTAGGCTAGGGCTACCCTAACCTTAGGCTAGGGCTCCCCTAGCCTTAGGCAAGGGCACCCATAGGTTTAGGTTAGGACTTCTCTAGACTTAAGCTAGGGCTCCCCTAGCGTCACGCTAGGGCTCCCCTAGCCTTAGGCCAGGGCAGCCCTAGGCTTAGTCCAGGGCTCCCCTAGCCTTAGGGTAGGGCAACCCTAGGCTTAGGCTAATGCTAGGGTTCCCTTAGCCTTAGGCTATGGCTCCCCTAGAATTAGGCTTGGGCTCCCCTAGCCTTAGGCTAGGACACCCCTAGGCTTAGGCTAAGGCTAGGGCTCCCCTAGCCTTAGGGTAGGGCTCCACTAGCCTTACTTTAGGGCACCCCTAGGCTTAGGCCAATGCTAGGGATCCCCTAGCCTTAGTCTAGGGCACCTTTAGGCTTAGGCTAAGGCTAGGGCTCCCCTAGGCTTAGGCTAAGGCTAGGGCTCCCTAGCCTTAGGTTAGGGCTCCCCTACCCTTAGGCTAGGGTCCACTTAGGCTTAGGCTAAGGGTAAGCTCCCCTAGCCTTAGGCTAGGGCTCCCCTAGCCTTAGGCTAGGGCACCCCTAGGCTTAGGCTAAGGCTAGGGCTCCCCTAGCCTTAGGCTAGGGCACCCCAAGGCTTTGGCTAAAGCTAGGGCTCCCCTAGCCTTAGGCTAGGGCACCCCTAGGCTTAGGCTAAGGCTAGTGCTCCCCTAGACTTAGGTTAGAGCTGCCGTAGCCTTAGGCTAGGGATTTTCTAGCCTTAGGTTAGGGAACCCCTTTACTTAGCCTAAGGCTAGCGCTCCCCTAGCCTTAGGCTAGGGCACTTTTAGGCTTAGGCTAAGGCTAGGTTCCCCTAGCCTTAGGCTAGGTCTCCCCTACCCTTAGGCTATGGCTCCCCTAGCCTTTGGCTAAGGCTAGGGCTCCCTAGCCTTAGGTTAGGGCTCCCCTAGCCTTAGGCTAGGGCTCCCCTAGCCTTAGGTTAGGGCACCCCTAGGCATAGGCTAAGGCTAGCGCTCCCCTAGCCTTAGGCTAGGGCACTTTTAGGCTTAGGCTAAGGCTAGGGCTCCCCTAGTCTTAGGCTAGGGCACCCCTAGGCTTAGTCTAAGGCTAGGGCTCCCCTAGCCTTAGGCTAGGGCTCCCCTAGCCTTAGGCTAGGGCACCCCTAGGCTTAGGCTAAGGCTAGTGCTCCCCTAGCCTTAGGCTAGGGCTCCCCTAGGCTTAGGCTAAGGCTAGGGCTCCCCGAGCCTTAGGCTAGGGCTACCCGAACCTTAGGCTATGGTTACCCTAGGCTTAGGCTAAGGCTAGGGCTCCCTAGCCTTAGGTTAGGGCTCCCCTAGCTTTAGGCTAGGGCACCCCTAGGCTTAGGCTAGGGCACTTTTATGCTTAGGCTAAGGCTAAGGCTAGGGCTGCCCTAGCCTTAGGCTAGGGCACCCCTAGGCTTAGGCTAAGGCTAGGGCTCCCCTAGCCTTAGGCTAGGGCACACCTAGCCTTAGGCTAGGGAACCCCTAGGATTAGGCTAAGACTAGGGCTCTCCTAGCCTTAGGTTAGGGCTCCCCTAGCCTTATGCTAGGGCTCCCCTAACCTTAGGCTAGGGATTCCCTAGCTTTAGGCTAGGGCACCCCTAGGTTTAGGCTAAGGAGAGGGCTCCCCTAGCCTTAACTATGGCTCCCCTAGCCTAAGGCTAGTGCTCCCCTAGCCTTAGGCTAGTGCTCCCCTAGCCTTAGGCTAGGGCACCCCTAGCCTTAAGCTAGGGCTCCCCTAGCCTTAGGCTAGGGCACCCCTAGGCTTAGGCTAGGGCTCCGCGAGCCTTAGGCTATGGCTCCCCTAGCCTTAGGCTAGTGTTCCCCTAACCTTAGGCTACGGCACCCCTAGGCTTAGGCTAAGGCTAGGGCTCCCCTAGCCTTAGGCTAGGGCAACCCTAGGCTTAGGTTAAGGCTAGGGCTCCCCTAGCCTTGGGCTAGGGCTCCCCTAGCCTTGGGCTAGGGCTCCCCTAGCCTTAGGCTAGGGTACCTCTAGGCTTAGACTAAGGCTAGGGCTTCCCTAGCCTTAGGCTAGGGCTCACCTAGCCTTAGGCTAGGGCACCCCAAGGCTTAGGTTAAGGCAATGGCTCCCCTAGCCTTAGGCTAGGGAAACCCTAGACTTAGGCTAGGGCTCCCCTAGCCTTAGGTTAGGGCACCCGTAGGCTTAGGCTAAGGCTAGGGCTCCCCTAGCCTTAGGCTAGGGCTCCATAGCCTTATGTTAGGGCACCCCTAGGCTTAGGCTAAGGCTAGGGCTCCCCTAGCGTTAGGTTAGGGCACCCAGAGGCTTAGGCTAAGGCTAGCGCTCCCCTAAGCTTAGGCTAAGGCTAGGGCTCCCTAGCCTTAGGTTAGGGCTCCCCTAGCCTTAGGCTAGGGCACCCCTAGGCTTAGGCCAATGCGAGGGATCCCCTAGCCTTAGGCTAGGGCACCTTTAGGCTTAGGCTAAGGCTAGGGCTCCCCTAGGCTTAGGCTAAGGCTAGGGCTCCCTAGCCTTAGGTTAGCGCTCCCCTACCCTTAGGCTAGGGCCCACCTAGGCTTAGGCTAAGGGTAGGGCTCCCCTAGCCTTAGGCTAGGGCTCCCCTAGCCTTAGGCTAGGGCACCCCTAAGCTTAGGCTAAGGCTAGGGCTCCCCTAGCCTTAGGCTAGGGCTCCATAGCCTTACGTTCGGGCACCCGTAGGCTTAGTCTAAGGCTAGGGCTCCCGTAGCCTTAGGCTAGGGCTCCCCTAGTCTTAGGTTAGGGCATTTTTAGGCTTAGGCTAAGGCTAGGGCTCCCCTAGCCTGAGTTTCGGGCACCCCTAGGCTTAGGCTAAGGCTAGTGCTCCCCTAGCCTTAGGTTAGAGCTCCCGTAGCCTTAGGCTAGGGCTTTTCTAGCCTTAGGTTAGGGAACCCCTTTACTTAGCCTTAGGCTAGGGCACCCCTAGGCTTAGGCTAATGCTAGGGCTCCTCAAGCCTTAGGCTAGGGCACCCCTAGGCTTAGGCTAGGGCTAGGGCTCCCCTAGCCTTAGGCTAAGGCTCCCCTAGCTATAGGCTAGGGCTTTTCTAGCCTTAGGTTAGGGCACCCCTAGGCTTAGGCTAAGGCTAGGGCTCCCCTAGTCTTAGGCTAAGGCTCCCCTAGCCTTAGGCTAGGGCTCCCCTAACCTTAGGCTAGGGCACCCCTAGGCTTAGGCTAAGGCTAGGGAAGCCCTAACCTTAGGCTAGGGCTCCCCTAGCCTTACGTTAGGGCACCCCTAGGCTTAGGCCAAAGCTAGGGATCCCCAAGGCTTAGGCTAGGGCACCTTTAGGCTTAGGCTAAGGCTAGTGCTCCCCTAGCCTTAGGTTAGAGCTCCCGTAGCCTTAGGCTAGGGCTTTTCTAGCCTTAGGTTAGGGAACCCCTTTACTTAGCCTTAGGCTAGGGCACCCCTAGGCTTAGGCTAATGCTAGGGCTCCTCAAGCCTTAGGCTAGGGCACCCCTAGGCTTAGGCTAGGGCTAGGGCTCCCCTAGCCTTAGGCTAATGCTCCCCCAACCTTAGGCTAGGGCTCCCCTAGCCTTAGATTAGGGCACCCCAAGGCTTAGGCTAAGGCTAGGTCTCCCCTAACCTTAGGCTAGGGCTCCCCTAGCCTTACGTTAGGGCACCCCTAGGCTTAGGCCAAAGCTAGGGATCCCCAAGGCTTAGGCTAGGGCACCTTTAGGCTTAGGCTAAGGCTAGGGCTCCCCTAGTCTTAGGCTAGGGCTCCCCTAGCCTTAGACTAGGGCTCCCCTAGGCTTAGGCTAAGGCTAGGGCTCCCCTAGCCTTAGGCTAGTGCTCCCCTAGCCTTAGGCTATGGCACCTCTAGCCTTAATCTAGGGCTCCCCTAGCCTTAGGCTAGGGCACTCCAAGGCTTAGGCTAGCGCTCCCCTAGCGTTAGGTAAGGGCACCCCTAGGCTTAGGCTAAGGCTAGGGCTCCCCTAGCCTTGGGCTAGGGCTCCCCTAGCCGGAGGCTAGGGCACCCCTAGGCTTAGGCTAAGGCTAGGCCTCCCCTAGCCTTAGGCAAGTCTCCCCTAGCCTTAGACTAGAGCTCCCCTAGCCTTGGGCTAGGGCTCCCCTAGTCGTAGGTTAGGGGACCCCTAGTCTTAGGCTAAGGCTAGGGGTCCCCTAGCTTTAGGCTAGTGCTCCCCTAGCCTTAGGCTAGGGCACCCCTATGCTTAGACTAGGGCTAGGGCTACCCTAGCCTTAGGTTAAGGCTCCCCTAGCCTTAGGCAAGGGCACCCCTAGGCTTAGGCTAAGGCTAGGGCTCCCCGAACCTTAGGCTATGGATGCCGTAGCCTTACGCTAGTGTACCCCTAACCTTAGGCTAGGGCACCCCTAGGCTTAGACTAAGGTTAGGGCTCCCCTAGCCTTAGGCTAGTGCTCCCCTAGGCTTAGGCTAAGGCTAGGGCTCCCCTAGCCTTAGGCTAGGGCTCCCCTAGCCTTAGGCTAGGGCTTTTCTAGACTTAGGTTAGGGCACCCCTTGGTTTAGGCTAAAGCTAGCGATACCCAAGCCTAAGGCTAGGGCACCCCTAGGCTTAGGCTAAGGCTAGGGCACCCCTAGCCTTAGGTTAGGGCTCCCCTAGCCTTAGGCTATGGAACCCCAAGGCTTAGGCTAAGGCTAGTGCTCCCCTACCCTTAGTCTTGGGCTCCCCTAGCCTTAGGCTAAGGCTAGAGCTCCCCTAGCCTTAGGCTAGGGCACCCCTAGGCTTAGGCTATGGCTAGGGGTCCCCTAGCCTTAGGTTAGGGCTCCCCTAGCTTTAGGCTAGGGCACCCCTAGGCTTAGGCTAGGGCACTTTTAGGCTTAGGCTAAGGCTAAGGCTAGGGCTGCCCTAGCCTTAGGCTAGGGCACCCCTAGGCTTAGGCTAAGGCTAGGGCTCCCCTAGCCTTAGGCTAGGGCACACCTAGCCTTAGGCTAGGGAACCCTAGGCTTAGGCTAAGACTAGGGCTCTCCTAGCCTTAGGTTAGGGCTCCCCTAGCCTTATGCTAGGGCTCCCCTAACTTTAGGCTAGGGATTCCCTAGCTTTAGGCTAGGGCACCCCTAGGTTTAGGCTAAGGAGAGGGCTCCCCTAGCCTTAACTATGGCTCCCCTAGCCTAAGGCTAGTGTTCCCCTAACCTTAGGCTAGGGCACCCCTAGGCTTAGGCTAAGGCTAGGGCTCCCCTAGCCTTAGGCTAGGGCAACCCTAGGCTTAGGTTAAGGCTAGGGCTCCCCTAGCCTTGGACTAGGGCTCCCCTAGCCTTGGGCTAGGGCTCCCCTAGCCTTAGGCTAGGGTACCTCTAGGCTTAGACTAAGGCTAGGGCTTCCCTAGCCTTAGGCTAGGGCTCACCTAGCCTTAGGCTAGGGCACCCCAAGGCTTAGGTTAAGGCAATGGCTCCCCTAGCCTTAGGCTAGGGAAACCCTAGACTTAGGCTAGGGCTCCCCTAGCCTTAGGTTAGGGCACCCATAGGCTTAGGCTAAGGCTAGGGCTCCCCTAGCCTTAGGCTAGGGCTCCATAGCCTTATGTTAGGGCACCCCTAGGCTTAGGCTAAGGCTAGGGCTCCCCTAGCGTTAGGTTAGGGCACCCAGAGGCTTAGGCTAAGGCTAGCGCTCCCCTAAGCTTAGGCTAAGGCTAGGGCTCCCTAGCCTTAGGTTAGGGCTCCCCTAGCCTTAGGCTAGGGCACCTTTAGGCTTAGGCTAAGGCTAGGGCTCCCCTAGGCTTAGGCTAAGGCTAGGGCTCCCTAGCCTTAGGTTAGCGCTCCCCTACCCTTAGGCTAGGGCCCACCTAGGCTTAGGCTAAGGGTAGGGCTCCCCTTGCCTTAGGCTAGGGCTCCCCTAGCCTTAGGCTAGGGCACCCCTAAGCTTAGGCTAAGGCTAGGGCTCCCCTAGCCTTAGGCTAGGGCTCCATAGCCTTACGTTCGGGCACCCGTAGGCTTAGTCTAAGGCTAGGGCTCCCGTAGCCTTAGGCTAGGGCTCCCCTAGTCTTAGGTTAGGGCATTTTTAGGCTTAGGCTAAGGCTAGGGCTCCCCTAGCCTGAGTTTCGGGCATCCCTAGGCTTAGGCTAAGGCTAGTGCTCCCCTAGCCTTAGGTTAGAGCTCCCGTAGCCTTAGGCTAGGGCTTTTCTAGCCTTAGGTTAGAGAACCCCTTTACTTAGCCTTAGGCTAGAGCACCCCTAGGCTTAGGCTAATGCTAGGGCTCCTCAAGCCTTAGGCTAGGGCACCCCTAGGCTTAGGCTAGGGCTAGGGCTCCCCTAGCCTTAGGCTAAGGCTCCCCTAGCTATAGGCTAGGGCTTTTCTAGCCTTAGGTTAGGGCACCCCTAGGCTTAGGCTAAGGCTAGGGCTCCCCTAGTCTTAGGCTAAGGCTCCCCTAGCCTTAGGCTAGGGCTCCCCTAACCTTAGGCTAGGGCACCCCTAGGCTTAGGCTAAGGCTAGGGAAGCCCTAACCTTAGGTTAGGGCTCCCCTAGCCTTAGGCTATGGCACCCCTAGGCTTAGGATAAGGCTAGGGCTCCCCTAGCCTTAGGCAGGGCTCCCCTAGGTTAGGCTAAGGCTAGGGCTCCATGAGACTTAGGCTAGGGCTCCCCTAGCCTTAGGCTAGGGCACCCCTAGGTATAGGCTAAGGCTAGGGCTCCCCTAGCCTTAGGCTAGTGCTCCCCTAGCCTTAGGCTAGGGTACCCCTAGGCTTAGGCTAGGGCACCCCTAGGCTTAGGCTAAGGCTAGCGTTCCCCTAGCCTTAGTCTATGGCTCCCCTAGCCTTAGCTAGAGCTACCCTAGCTTTGGGCTAGGGCTCCCCTAGCCTTAGGCTAGCGCACCCCTAGGCTTAGGCTAATGCTAGGGTTCCCCTAGCCTTAGGCTAGGGCTCCCCTAGCCTTAGGTTAGGGCTCACCAATCCTTAGGCTAGGGCTCACCAAGCCTTATGCTAGGGCTCCCCTAGTCTTAGGCTAATGCTCCCCCAACCTTAGGCTAGGGCTCCCCTAGCCTTAGATTAGGGCACCCCAAGGCTTAGGCTAAGGCTAGGTCTCCCCTAACCTTAGGCTAGGGCTCCCCTAGCCTTACGTTAGGGCACCCCTAGGCTTAGGCCAAAGCTAGGGATCCCCAAGGCTTAGGCTAGGGCACCTTTAGGCTTAGGCTAAGGCTAGGGCTCCCCTAGTCTTAGGCTAGGGCTCCCCTAGCCTTAGACTAGGGCTCCCCTAGGCTTAGGCTAAGGCTAGGGCTCCCCTAGCCTTAGGCTAGTGCTCCCCTAGCCTTAGGCTATGGCACCCCTAGCCTTAATCTAGGGCTCCCCTAGCCTTAGGCTAGGGCACTCCAAGGCTTAGGCTAGCACTCCCCTAGCGTTAGGTATGGGCACCCCTAGGCTTAGGCTAAGGCTAGGGCTCCCCTAGCCTTGGACTAGGGCTCCCCTAGCCGGAGGCTAGGGCACCCCTAGGCTTAGGCTAAGGCTAGGCCTCCCCTAGCCTTAGGCAAGTCTCCCCTAGCCTTAGACTAGAGCTCCCCTAGCCTTGGGCTAGGGCTCCCCTAGTCGTAGGTTAGGGGACCCCTAGTCTTAGGCTAAGGCTAGGGGTCCCCTAGCCTTAGGCTAGTGCTCCCCTAGCCTTAGGCTAGGGCACCCCTATGCTTAGGCTAGGGCTAGGGCTACCCTAGCCTTAGGTTAAGGCTCCCCTAGCCTTAGGCAAGGGCACCCCTAGGCTTAGGCTAAGGCTAGGGCTCCCTGAGCCTTACTAGGGCTCCCCGAACCTTAGGCTATGGATGCCCTAGCCTTAGGCTAGTGTACCCGTAACCTTAGGCTAGGGCACCCCTAGGCTTAGACTAAGGTTAGGGCTCCCCTAGCCTTAGGCTAGTGCTCCCCTAGGCTTAGGCTAAGGCTAGGGCTCCCCTAGCCTTAGGCTAGGGCTCCCCTAGCCTTAGGCTAGGGCTTTTCTAGACTTAGGTTAGGGCACCCCTTGGTTTAGGCTAAAGCTAGCGATACCCAAGCCATAGGCTAGGGCACCCCTAGGCTTAGGCTAAGGCTAGGGCACCCCTAGCCTTAGGTTAGGGCTCCCCTAGCCTTAGGCTATGGAACCCCAAGGCTTAGGCTAAGGCTAGTGCTCCCCTACCCTTAGGCTTGGGCTCCCCTAGCCTTAGGCTAAGGCTAGAGCTCCCCTAGCCTTAGGCTAGGGCACCCCTAGGCTTAGGCTATGGCTAGGGGTCCCCTAGCCTTAGGTTAGGGCTCCCCTGGCCTTAGGCTAGGGCTACCCTAGCCTTGGGCTAGCGCTCCCCTAGCCTTAGGCTAGGGCACCCCTAGTCTTAGGCTAAGGCTAGGGCTCCCCTAGCCTTAGGCTAGGGCTCCCCTAGGCTTAGGCTAAGGCTAGGGCCTCTGAGCCTTAGGCTCTGGCTCCCCTAGCCTTACGTTAGGGCACCCGTAGGCTTAGGCCAAGGCTAGGGATCCTCTAGCCTTATGCTAGGGCACCTTTAAGCTTAGGCTAAGTCTAGGGCTCCACTAGCCTTAGGCAAGGGCACCCCTAGGCTTAGGCTAAGGCTAGGGCTCCCCTAGCCTTAGGATAGGGCTCCGCTAGCCTTAGGCTAGGGCTCCCCTAGGCTTAGGGTAAGGATAGCGCTCCCTAGCCTTAGGTTAGGGCTCCCCTAGCCTTAGGTTAGGGCACCCCTAGGCTTAGGTTAAGGCTAGGGCTCCCCTAGCCTTAGGCTAGGGCTCCCCTAGCCTTAGGCTAGGGCTCCCCTAGCCTTAGGTTAGGGCACCCCTAGGCTTAGGCTAAGGCTAGCGCTCCCCTAGCCTTAGGCTAGGGCACTTTTAGGCTTAGGCTACGGCTAGGGCTACCCTAGCCTTAGGCTAGGGCACCCCTAGGCTTAGGCTAAGGCTAGGGCTTCCCTAGCCTTAGGTTAGGGCTCCCGTAGCCTTAGGCTAGGGCACCCGTAGGCTTAGGCTAAGTCTAGGACTCCCCTAGCCTTAGGCTAGGGCTCCCCTAGCCTTAGGCTAGGGCTCCCCTAGCGTTAGGCTAGCGCACCCCTAGTATTAGGATAAAGCTAGGGCTCCCCTAGCCTTAGGCTAGGGCACACCAAGGTTTAGGCTAAGGCTAGGGCTCCCCTAGCCTTAGGCTAGGGCTCCCCTAGCCTTAGGCTAGGGCTCCCCTAGCCTTAGGCTAGGGCACCCCTAGCCTTAATCTAGGGCTCCCCTAGCCTTAGGCTAGGGCACTCCAAGGCTTAGGCTAGCGCTCCCCTAGTGTTAGGTAAGGGCTCCCCTAGCCTTAGGCTAGGGCACCCCTAGGCTTAGGCTAAGGCTAGGGCTCCCCTAGCCTTAGGCTAGACTTTTCTAGACTTAGGTTAGGGCACCCCTAGGTTTAGGCTACAGCTAGCGATCCCCAAGCCTTAGGCTATGGTACCCCTAGGCTTAGGCTAAGGCTAGGGCACCCCTAGCCTTAGGTTAGGGCTCCCCTAGCCTTAGGCTATGGAACCCCAAGGCTTAGGCTAAGGCTAGGGCTCCCCTACCCTTAGGCTAGGGCTCCTCTAGGCTTAGGCTAAGGCTAGGGCTCCCTGAGACTTAGGCTAGGGCTCCCCTAAGCTTAGGCTAAGGCTAGGGCTCCCTGAGACTTAGGCTAGGCCTCCCCTAGCCTTAGGCTAGGCCACCCCTAGGCTTAGGCTAAGGCTAAGGCTCCCCTAGCCTTAGGTTAGGGCTCCCCTAGCCTTAGGCTAGGGCTACCCTAGCCTTGGGCTAGCGCTCCCCTAGCCTTAGGCTAGGGCTCCCCTAGGCTTAGGCTAAGGCTAGGGCCTCTGAGCCTTAAGCTCTGGCTCCCCTAGCCTTACGTCACGGCACCCTTAGGCTTAGGCCAAGGCTAGGGATCCTCTAGCCTTATGCTAGGGCACCTTTAAGCTTAGGCTAAGTCTAGGGCTCCCGTAGCCTTAGGCAAGGGCACCCCTAGGCTTAGGCTAAGGCTAGGGCTCCCCTAGCCTTAGGCTAGGGCTCCGATAGCCTTAGGCTAGAGCTCCCCTAGGCTTAGGGTAAGGCTAGGGATCCCTAGCCTTAGGTTAGGGCACCCCTAGGCTTAGGCTAAGGGTAGCGCTCCCCTAGCCTTGGGCTAGGGCACTTTTAGGCTTAGGCTAAGGCTAGGGCTCCCCTAGCCTTAGGCTAGAGCACCCCTATCCTTAGGCTAGGGCACCCGTAGGCTTAGGCTAAGTCTAGGACTCCCCTAGCCTTAGGCTAGGGCACCCCTAGCCTTATGCTATGGCTCCCCTAACCTTAGGCTAGGGCACACCTAGCCTTAGGCTAGGGCTCCCCTTGCCTTAGGCTAGGGCTCCCTTAGCCTTAGGCTAGGGCTCCCCTAGCCTTAGGCTAGCGCACCCATAGGCTTAGGATAAGGCTAGGGCTCCCCTAGCCTTAGGCTAGGGCACACCAAGGTTTAGGCTAAGGCTAGGGCTCCCCTAGCCTTAGGCTAGGGCAACCCTAGCCTTAATCTAGGGCTCCCCTAGCCTTAGGCTAGGGCACTCCAAGGCTTAGGCTAGCGCTCCCCTAGTTTTAGGTAAGGGCACCCCTAGGCTTAGGCTAGGCTCCCCGAGCCTTAGGCTAGGGCTCCCCTAGCCTTAGGCTAGGGCACCCCTAGGCTTAGGCTAAGGCTAGGGCTCCCCTAGCCTTAGGCTAGGGCTCCCCTAGCCTTAGGCTAGGGCTTTTCTAGACTTAGGTTAGGGCACCCCTAGGTTTAGGCTACAGCTAGCGATCCCCAAGCCTTAGGCTAGGGCACCCCTAGGCTTAGGGTAAGGCTAGGGCACCCCTAGCCTTAGGTTAGGGCTCCCCTAGCCTTAGGCTATGGAACCCCAAGGCTTAGGCTAAGGCTAGGGCTCCCCTACCCTTAGGCTAGGGCTCCCTTAGGCTTAGGCTAAGGCTAGGGCTCCCTGAGACTTAGGCTAGGGCTCCCCTAGCCTTAGGCTAGGGCACCCCTAGGCTTAGGCTAAGGCTAGGGCTCCCCTAGCCTTAGGCTAGGGCACCCCTAGGCTTAGGCTAAGGCTAAGGCTCCACTAGCCTTAGGTTAGGGCACCCCTAGCCTTAGGCTAGGGCTACCCTAGCCTTGGGCTAGCGCTCCCCTAGCCTTAGGCTAGGGCACCCCTAGGCTTAGGCTAAGGCTAGGGCTCTCCTAGCCTTAGGCTAGGGCTCCCCTAGGCTTAGGCTAAGGCTAGGGCCTCTGAGCCTTAGGCTCTGGCTCCCCTAGCCTTACTTTAGGGCACCCGTAGGCTTAGGCCAAGGTTAGGGATCCTCTAGCCTTATGCTAGGGCACCTTTAAGCTTAGGCTAAGTCTAGGGCTCCCCTAGCCTTAGGCAAGGGCACCCCTAAGCTTAGGCTAAGGCTAGTGCTCCCCTAGCCTTAGGCTAGGGCACCCCTAGTCTTAATCTAGGGCTCCCCTAGCCTTAGGCTAGGGCACTCCAAGGCATAGGCTAGCGCTCCCCTAGTGTTAGGTAAGGGCACCCCTAGGCTTAGACTAGGGCTCCCCGAGCCTTAGGCTAGGGCTCCCCGAACCTTAGGCTATGGCTCCCCTAGCCTTTGGCTAGTGTTCCCCTAACCTTAGGCTAGGGCACCCCTAGGCTTAGGCTATGGCTAGGCCTCCCCTAACCTTAGGCTAGTGCTCCCCTAGCCTTAGGCTAGGCACCGCTAGGCTTAGGCTATGGCTAGGGCTCCCCTAGCTTTAGGCTAGGGCTCCCCTAGCCTTGGGCTAGGGCTCCCCTAGCATTAGGCTCGGGCACCCCTGGGCTTAGGATAAGGCTAGGTCTCCCCTAGCCTTAGGATAGGGCTACCCTAGCCTTAGGCTAGTGCTCCCCTAGCCTTAGGCTAGGGCACCCCTAGGCTTAGGCTAAGGCTAGGGCTCCCCTAGCTTTAGGCTAGGGCTCCCCTAGCCTTAGTCTAGGGATTTTCTAGCCTTAGGTTAGGGCACCCCTAGGCTTAGGCTAAGGCTAGGGCTCCCCTAGCCTTAGGCTAAGGCTCCTCTAGCCTTAGGCTAGGGCTCCCCTAGCCTTAGGCTAGGGCTCCCCTAGCCTTAGGCTAGGGCACCCCTAGGCTTAGGCTAAGGCTAGGGTACCCCTAACCTTAGGTTAGGGCTCCCCTCTCCTTAGGCTATGGCACCCCTAGGCTTAGGTTAAGGCTAGGGCTCCCCTAGCCTTAGGCTAGGGCTCCCCTAGGATAGGCTAAGGCTAGGGCTCCCTGAGACTTAGGCTAGGGCTCCCCTAGCCTTAGGCTAGGGCACCCCTAGGCTTAGGCTAAGGCTAGGTCTCCCCTAGCCTTAGGCTAGTGCTCCCCTAGCCTTAGGCTAGGGCTACCCTAGGCTTAGGCTAGGGCACCCCTAGGCTTAGGCTAAGGCTAGGGTTCCCTTAGCCTTAGGCTATGGATCCCCTAGCCTTAGGCTAGAGCTACCCAAGCCTTGGGCTAGGGCTCCCCTAGCCTTAGGCTAGGGCACCCCTAGGCTTAGGCTAAGGCAAGGACTTCCCTAGTCTTAGGCTAATGTTCCCCTAACCTTAGGCTAGGGCTCCCCTAGCCTTAGATTAGGGCACCCCAAGGCTTAGGCTAAGGCTAGGGCTCCCCTAGCCTTAGGCTAGGGCTACCCTAGCCTTGGGATAGCGCTCCCCTAGCCTTAGGCTAGGGCACCCCTAGTCTTAGGCTAAGGCTAGGGCTCCCCTAGCCTTAGGCTAGGGCTCCCCTAGGCTTAGGCTAAGGCTAGGGCCTCTGAGCCTTAGGCTCTGGCTCCCCTAGCCTTACGTTAGGGCACCCGTAGGCTTAGGGCAAGGCTAGGGATCCTCTAGCCTTATGCTAGGGCACCTTTAAGCTTAGGCTAAGTCTAGGGCTCCCCTAGCCTTAGGCAAGGGCACCCCTAGGCTTAGGCTAAGGCTAGGGCTCCCCTAGCCTTAGGATAGGGCTCCGCTAGCCTTAGGCTAGGGCTCCCCTAGGCTTAGGGTAAGGCTAGGGATCCCTAGCCTTAGGTTAGGGCACCCCTAGGCTTAGGCTAATGCTAGGGCTCCCCTAGCCTTAGGCTAGGGCTCCCCTAGCCTTAGTTTAGGGCACACCTAGGCTTAGGCTAAGGGTAGCGCTCCCCTAGCCTTGGGCTAGGGCACTTTTAGGCTTAGGCTAAGGCTAGGGCTCCCCTAGCCTTAGGCTAGAGCACCCCTAGCCTTAGGCTAGGGCACCCGTAGGCTTAGGCTAAGTCTAGGACTCCCCTAGCCTTAGGCTAGGGCACCCCTAGCCTTATGCTAGGGCTCCCCTAACCTTAGGTTAGGGCACACCCAGCCTTAGGCTAGGGCTCCCCTAGCCTTAGGCTAGGGCTCCCCTAGCCTTAGGCTAGCGCACCCCTAGGCTTAGGATAAGGCTAGGGCTCCCCTAGCCTTAGGCTAGGGCACACCAAGGTTTAGGCTAAGGCTAGGGCTCCCCTAGCCTTAGGCTAAGGCAACCCTAGCCTTAATCTAGGGCTCCCCTAGCCTTAGGCTAGGGCACTCCAAGGCTTAGGCTAGCGCTCCCCGAGTTTTAGGTAAGGGCACCCCTAGGCTTAGGCTAGGCTCCCCGAGCCTTAGGCTAGGGCTCCCCTAGCCTTAGGCTAGGGCACCCCTAGGCTTAGGCTAAGGCTAGGGCTCCCCTAGCCTTAGGCTAGGGCTCCCCTAGCCTTAGGCTAGGGCTTTTCTAGACTTAGGTTAGGGCACACCTAGGTTTAGGCTACAGCTAGCGATCCCCAAGCCTTAGGCTAGGGCACCCCTAGGCTTAGGGTAAGGCTAGGGCACCCCTAGCCTTAGGTTAGGGCTCCCCTAGCCTTAGGCTATGGAACCCCAAGGCTTAGGCTAAGGCTAGGGCTCCCCTACCCTTAGGCTTGGGCTCCCTTAGGCTTAGGCTAAGGCTAGGGCTCCTTGAGACTTAGGCTAGGGCTCCCCTAGCCTTAGGCTAGGGCACCCCTAGGCTTAGGCTAAGGCTAGGGCTCCCCTAGCCTTAGGCTAGGGCACCCCTAGGCTTAGGCTAAGGCTAAGGCTCCCTTAGCCTTAGGTTAGGGCTCCCCTAGCCTTAGGCTAGAGCTACCCTAGCCTTGGGCTAGCGCTCCCCTAGCCTTAGGCTAGGGCACCCCTAGGCTTAGGCTAAGGCTAGGGCTCTCCTAGCCTTAGGCTAGGGCTCCCCTAGGCTTAGGCTAAGGCTAGGGCCTCTGAGCCTTAGGCTCTGGCTCCCCTAGCCTTACGTTAGGGCACCCGTAGGCTTAGGCCAAGGTTAGGGATCCTCTAGCCTTATGCTAGGGCACCTTTAAGCTTAGGCTAATTCTAGGGCTCCCCTAGCCTTAGGCAAGGGCACCCCTAAGCTTAGGCTAAGGCTAGTGCTCCCCTAGCCTTAGGCTAGGGCACCCCTAGTCTTAATCTAGGGCTCCCCTAGCCTTAGGCTAGGGCACTCCAAGGCATAGGCTAGCGCTCCCCTAGTGTTAGGTAAGGGCACCCCTAGGCCTAAGCTAGGGCTCCCCGAGCCTTAGGCTAGGGCTCCCCGAACCTTAGGCTATGGCTCCCCTAGCCTTTGGCTAGTGTTCCCCTAACCTTAGGCTAGGGCACCCCTAGGCTTAGGCTATGGCTAGGCCTCCCCTAACCTTAGGCTAGTGCTCCCCTAGCCTTAGGCTAGGCACCGCTAGGCTTAGGCTATGGCTAGGGCTCCCCTAGCTTTAGGCTAGGGCTCCCCTAGCCTTGGGCTAGGGCTCCCCTAGCATTAGGCTAGGGCACCCCTGGGCTTAGGCTAAGGCTAGGTCTCCCCTAGCCTTAGGATAGGGCTCCCCTAGCCTTAGGCTAGGGCACCCCTAGGCTTAGGCTAAGGCTAGGGCTCCCCTAGCCTTAGGCTAAGGCTCCCCTAGCCTTAGGCTAGGGCTCCCCTAGCCTTAGGCTAGGGCACCCCTAGGCTTAGGCTAAGGCTAGGGCTCCCCTAGCTTTAGGCTAGGGCTCCCCTAGCCTTAGGCTAGGGATTTTCTAGCCTTAGGTTAGGGCACCCCTAGGCTTAGGCTTAGGCTAAGGCTCCTCTAGCCTTAGGCTAGGGCTCCCCTAGCCTTAGGCTAGGGCTCCCCTATCCTTAGGCTATGGCACCCCTAGGCTTAGGTTAAGGCTAGGGCTCCCCTAGCCTTAGGCTAGGGCTCCCCTAGGATAGGCTAAGGCTAGGGCTCCCTGAGACTTAGGCTAGGGCAACCCTAGGCTTAGGCTAGGGCACCCCTAGTCTTAGGCTAAGGCTAGGGTTCCCTTAGCCTTAGGCTATGGATCCCCTAGCCTTAGGCTAGAGCTACCCAAGCCTTGGGCTAGGGCTCCCCTAGCCTTAGGCTAGGGCACCCCTAGGCTTAGGCTAAGGCAAGGGCTTCCCTAGTCTTAGGCTAATGTTCCCCTAACCTTAGGCTAGGGCTCCCCTAGCCTTAAGTTAGGGCACCCCAAGGCTTAGGCTAAGGCTAGGGCTCCCCTAGCCTTACTTTAGGGCACCCCTAGGCTTAGGCCAAAGCTAGGGATCCAATAGGCTTAGGCTAGGGCACCTTTAGGCTTAGGCTAAGGCTAGGGCTCCCCTAGCCTTAGGCTTGGGCTCCCCTAGCCTTAGACTAGGGCTCCCCTAGGCTTCGGCTAAGGCTAGGGCTCCCCTAGCCTTAGGCTAGTGCTCCCCTAGCCTTAGGTTAAGACACCCCTTGCCTTAAGCTAGGGCTCCTCTAGCCTTAGGCTAGGGCACTCCTAGGCTTAGGCTAGTGCTCCCCTAGTGTTAGGTAAGGGCACCCCTAAGCTTAGGCTAGGGCTCCCCGAGCCTTAGGCTAGGGCTCCCCGAACCTTAGGCTATGGCTCCCCTAGCCTTAGGCTAGTGTTCCACTAACCTTAGGCTAGGGCACCCCTAGGCTTGGGCTAAGGCTAGGGCTCCCCGAGCTTTAGGCTACGGCTCCCATAGCCTTAGGCTATGGCACCGATAGGCTTAGGCTAAGGCTAGGGCTCCCTGAGCCTCACTAGGGCTCCCCGAACCTTAGGGTATGGCTCCCCTAGCCTTAGGTTAGTGTACCCCTAACCTTAGGCTAGGGCACCCCTAGGCTTAGGCTAAGGCTAGGGCTCCCCTAGCCTTAGGCTAGTGCTCCCCTAGCCTTAGGCTAGGGCTCCCCTAGCCTTAGGCTAGGGCTTTTCTAGACTTAGGTTTGGGCACCCCGAGGCTTACGCTAAAGCTAGCGCTCCCCAAGCCTTAGGCTAGGGCACTTTTAGGCTTAGGCTAAGGCTAGGGCTCCCATAGCCTTAGGCTAAGGCTCCCCTAGCCTTAAGCTAGGGCTCCTCTAGCCTTAGGCTAGGGCACTCCTAGGCTTAGGCTAGTGCTCCCCTAGTGTTAGGTAAGGGCACCCCTAAGCTTAGGCTAAGGCTCCCCGAGCCTTAGGCTAGGGCTCCCCGAACCTTAGGCTATGGCTCCCCTAGCCTTAGGCTAGTGTTCCACTAACCTTAGGCTAGGGCACCCCTAGGCTTAGGCTAAGGCTAGGGCTCCCCGAGCTTTAGACTAGGGCTCCCATAGCCTTAGGCTATGGCACCGATAGGCTTAGGCTAAGGCTAGGGCTCCCTGAGCCTTACTAGGGCTCCCCGAACCTTAGGGTATGGCTCCCCTAGCCTTAGGTTAGTGTACCCCTAACCTTAGGCTAGGGCACCCCTAGGCTTAGGCTAAGGCTAGGGCTCCCCAAGCCTTAGGCTAGTGCTCCCCTAGCCTTAGGCTAGGGCTCCCCTAGCCTTAGACTAGGGCTTTTCTAAACTTAGGTTAGGGCACCCCGAGGCTTACGCTAAAGCTAGCGCTCCCCAAGCCTTAGGCTAGGGCACTTTTAGGCTTAGGCTAAGGCTAGGGCTCCCATAGCCTTAGGCTAAGGCTCCCCTAGCCTTAGGCTAGGGCTCCCCTACCCTTAGGCTAGGGATCCTCTAGGCTTAGGCTAAGGCTTGGGCTCCCCTAGCCTTAGGTTAGGGCTCCCCTAGCCTTAGGCTAGGGCACCCGTAGGCTTAGGCTAGGGCACCCCTAGGCTTAGGCTAAGGCTAGGGCTCCCCTAGCCTTAGGCTAGGGCACCCCAAGGCTTTGGCTAAGGCTAGGGCTCCCTTAGCCTTCGGCTAGTGCACACCTAGGTTTAGGCTAAGCCTAGGGCTCCCTAGCCTTAGGTTAGGGCTCCCCTAGCCTTAGGCTAGGGCACCCGTAGGCTTAGGCTAAGGCTAGGGCTCCCCTAGCCTTAGGCTAGGGCTCCCCTAGCCTTAGGTTAGGGCACCCCTAGGCTTGCGCTAAGGCTAGCGCTCCCCTAGCCTTAGGCTTAGGCTAGGGCTCCCCTAGCCTTAGGTTAAGGCTCCCCTAGCCTTAGGCTAGGGGACCCGTAGGCTTAGGCTAGGGCTCCCCTAGGCTTAGGCTAAGGCTAGCGCTCCCCTAGCGTTAGGTAAGGGCACCCCTAGGCTTACACTAGGGCTCCCCGAACCTTAGGCTAGAGCTCCCCGAACATTAGGCTATGGCTCCCCTAGCCTTAGGGTAGTGTTCCCCTAACCTTAAGCTAGGGCACCCCTAGGCTTAGGCTAAGGCTAGGGCTCCCCTAGCCTTAGGCTAGGGCTCCCCTAGCCTTAGCCTAGGGAACCCCTAGGCTTAGGCTAAGGCTAGGTCTCCTCTAGCCTTGGGCTGGCCTCCCCTAGCCTTAGGCTAGGGCTCCCCTAGCCTTAGGCTAGGGTACACCTAGGCGTAGGGTAGGGCACCCCTAGGCTTAGGCTAAGGCTAGGGTTCCCCTAGCCTTAGGCTATGGCTCCCCTAGCCTTAGCTAGAGCTACCCTAGCCTTGGGTTAGGGCTCCCCTAGCCTTAGGCTAGCGCACCCCTAGGCTTAGGCTAAGGCTAGGGCTCCCCTAGCCTTAGGCTAGGACTCCCCTAGCCTTAGGCTAGGGCTCCCCTAGCCTTAGGCTAGGGCTCACCTAGCCTTATGCTAGGGCACCCCTAGGCTTAGGTTAAGGCACGGGCTCCCCTAGTCTTAGGCTAAAGCTCCCCCAACCTTAGGCTAGGGCTCACCTAGCCTTACGTTAGGGCACCCTTGGCTTAGGCCAACGATAGGGATCCCCTCGGCTTAGGCTAGGGCACCTTTAGGCTTAGGCTAAGGCTAGGGCACCCCTAGGCTCAATTTAGGGCACTCCTAGGCTTAGGCTAGGGCACCCCTAGGCTTAGGCTAAGGCTAGGGCTCCCCTAGCCTTAGGCTAGGGCACCCCAAGGCTTTGGCTAAGGCTAGGGCTCCCTTAGCCTTCGGCTAGGGCACACCTAGGTTTAGGCTAAGGCTAGGGCTCCCCTAGCCTTAGGCTAGGGCTCCCCTTGTCTTAGGCTAGGGCTCCCCTAGGCTTAGGCTAAGGCTAGGGCTCCCCTAGGCTTAGGCTAGGGCACCCCTAGCCTTAATCTAGGGCTCCCCTAGCCTTAGGCTAGGGCACTCCAAGGCTTAGGCTAGCGCTCCCCTAGCATTAGGTAAGGGCACCCCTAGGCTTAGGCTAGGGCTCCCCGAGCCTTCGGCGAGGGCTCCACGAACCTTAGGCTATTGCTCCCCTAGCCTTAGGCTAGTGTTCTCCTAACCTTAGGCTAGGGCACACCTAGGCTTAGGCTAAGGCTAGGGCTCCCCTAGCCTTAGGCTAGTGCTTCCCTAGTCTTAGGCTAATGTTCCCCTAACCTTAGGCTAGGGCTCCCCTAGCCTTAGGTTAGGGCACCCCAAGGCTTAGGGTAAGGCTAGGGCTCCCCTAGCCTTAGGCTAGTGCTCCCCTAGCCTTAGGCTAGGGTACACCTAGGCTTAGGCTATGGCACCTTTAGGCTTAGGCTAAGGCTAGGGCTCCCCTAGCTTTAGGCTAGGGCTTTCTTAGCCTTAGACTAGGGCTCCCCTAGGCTTAGGCTAAGGCTAGGGCTACCCTAGCCTTTGGTTAGTGCTCCCCTAGCCTTAGGCTAAGACACCCCTAGCCTTAAGCTAGGGCTCCTCTAGCCTTGGGCTAGGGCACTCCTAGGCTTAGGCTAGTGCTCCCCTAGCGTTAGGTAAGGGCACCCCTAAGCTTAGGCTAGGGCTCCCCGAGCCTTAGGCTATTGTTCCACTAACCTTAGGCTAGGGCACCCCTAGGCTTAGGCTAAGGCTAGGGCTCCCCAAGCGTTAGGCTAGGGCTCCCATAGCCTTAGGCTAGGGCACCGATAGGCTTAGGCTAAGGCTAGGGCTCCCTGAGCCTTACTGGGCTCCCTGAACCTTAGGGTATGGCTCCCCTAGCCTTAGGTTAGTGCACCCCTAACCTTAGGCTAGGGCACCCCTAGGCTTAGGCTAAGGCTAGGGCTCCCCTAGCCTTAAGCTAGTGCTCCCCTAGCCTTAGGTTAGGGCTCCCCTAGCCTTAGGCTAGGGCTTTTCTAGACTTAGGTTAGGGCACCCTTAGGCTTACGCTAAAGCTAGAGCTCCCCAAGCCTTAGGCTAGGACACTTTTAGGCTTAGGCTAAAGCTAGGGCTCCCCTAGCCTTAGGCTAGGGCACCCCTAAGCTTAGGCTAAGGCTACGGCACCCCTAGCCTTAGGTTAGGGCTCCCCTAGCCTTAGGCTATGGAACCCCAAGGCTTAGGCTAAGGCTAGGGCTCCCCTACCCTTAGGCTAGGGCTCCCCTAGGCTTAGGCTAAGGCTAGGGCTCCCTGAGACTTAGGCTAGGGCTCCCCTAGCCTTAGGCTAGGGCACCCCTAGGTTAGGCTAAGGCTAGTGCTCCCCTAGCCTTAGTCTAGTCCTCCCCTAGCCTTAGGCTAGGGCACCACTGGGCTTAGGCTAAGGCTAGGGCTCCCCTAGCCTAAGGCTAGGTCTCCGCTAGCCATAGGATAGGGCTCCCCTAGCCTTAGGCTAGGGCACCACTATGCTTAGGTTAAGGCATGGGCTCCCCTAGCCTTAGGCTAGGGCTCCCCTATCCTTACGTTACGGCACCCCTAGGCTTAGGCCAAGGCTAGGGATCCCCTCGCCTTAGGCTAGGGCACCTTTAGGCTTAGGCTAAGGCTAGGGCTCCCCTAGGCTTAGCCTAAGGCTAGGGCTCCCTAGCCTTAGGTTAGGGCTCCCCTAGCCTTAGGTTAGGGCACGCCTAGGCTTGGGCTAAGGCTAGCGCTCCCCTAGCCTTAGGCTAAGGCTAGCGCTCCCCTAGCCTTAGGTTAGGGTACCCTAGACTTAGGCCGGGGCACCCCTAGGTTTAGGCTAAGGCTATGGTTCCCCTAGACTTAGGATAGGGCTCCCCTAGCCTTAGTCTAGGGCTCCCCTAGGCTTAGGCTAGGGCTCCCCTAGGCTTACGCTAGGGCTCCCTGAGCCTTAGGCTAGAGCTCCCCGAACCTTAGGCTATGGCTCCACTACCCTTACGGTAGTGTTCCCCTAACCTTAGGCTAAGGCACCCCTAGGCTTAGGCTAAGGCTAGGGCTCCCCTAGCCTTAGGCTAGTGATCCCCTAGCCTTAGCCTAGGGCACCCCTAGGCTTAGGCTAAGGCTAGGTCTCCCCTATCCTTAGGCTAGGGCTCCCCTAATCTTGGGCTGGGGCTCCCCTAACCTTAGGCTAGGGCACCCCTAGGATTAGGCTAAGGCTAGGGCTCCCCTAGCCTTAGGCTAGGGCTCCCCTAGGCTTAGGCTAAGGCTAGGGCTCCCTGAGACTTAGGCTAGGGCTCCCCTTACCTTAGGCTAGGGCACCCCTAGGCTAAGGCTAAGGCGAGGGCTCCCCTAGCCTTAGGATAGGGCTCCCATAGCCTTAGGCTAGGGCACCCGTAGGCTTAGGCTAAGGCTAGGGCTCCCCTAGCCTTAGGCTAGGGCTCCCCTAGCCTTAGATTAGGGCACCCCTAGGCTTGGGCTAAGGGTAGCGCTCCCCTAGCCTTAAGCTAAGGCTAGGGCTCCCCTAGCCTTAGGTTAGGGCTCCCCTAGCCTTAGGCCGGGGCACCCCTAGTTTTATGCTAAGGCTATGGTTCCCCTAGCCTTAGGATAGGGCTCCCCTAGCCTTAGTCTAGGGCTCCCCTAGGCTTAGGCTAGGGCTCCCCTAGTCTTAGGCCAGGGCTCCCCTAGGCTTAGGCTAAGGTTAGGGCTTCCCTAGCCTTAGGCTAGTGCTCCCCTAGCCTTAGGCTAGGGCACCCCTAGCCTTAGTCTAGGGCTCCTCTAGCCTTAGGATAGGGCTCCCCTAGCCTTAGTCTAGGGCTCCCCTAGGCTTAGGCTAGGGCTCCCCTAGTCTTAGGCCAGGGCTCCCCTAGGCTTAGGCTAAGGTTAGGGCTTCCCTAGCCTTAGGCTAGTGCTCCCCTAGCCTTAGGCTAGGGCACCCCTAGCCTTAGTCTAGGGCTCCCCTAGCCTTAGGATAGGGCACTCCAAGGCTTAGGCTAGCGCTCCCCTAGTGTTAGGTAAGGGCACCCCTAGGCTTAGGCTAGGGTTCCCAGAGCCTTAGGCTAGTGCTCCCCGAACCTTAGGCTATGGCTCCCCTAACCTTAGGCTAGTGTTCCCCTAACCTTAGGCTAGGGCACCCCTAGGCTTAGGCTATGGCTAGGCCTCCCCTAGCCTTAGGCTAGTGCTCCCCTAGCCTTAGGCTAGGCACCGCTAGGCTTAGGCTATGGCTAGGGCTCCCCTAGCATTAGGCTAAGGCACCCCTGGGCTTAGGCTAAGGCTAGGTCTCCCCTAGCCTTAGGATAGGGCTACCCTAGCCTTAGGCTAGTGCTCCCCTAGCCTTAGGCTAGGGCACCCCTAGGCTTAGGCTAAGGCTAGGGCTCCTCTAGGCTTAGGCTAGGGCACCCCTAGGCTTAGGCTAAGGCTAGGGCTCCCCTAGCCTTAGGCTAAGGATCCCCTAGCCGTAGGCTAGGGCTCTCCTAGCCTTAGGCTAGGGCACCCCTAGGCTTAGGCTAAGGCTAGGGCTCCCCTAGCTTTAGGCTAGGGCTCCCCTAGCCTTAGGCTAGGGATTTTCTAGCCTTAGGTTAGGGCACCCCTAGGCTTAGGCTAAGGCTAGGGCACACGTAACCTTAGGTTAGGGCTCCCCTATCCTTAGGCTATGGCACCCTTAGGCTTAGGTTAAGGCTAGGGCTCCCCTAGCCTTAGGCTAGGGCTCCCCTAAGATAGACTAAGGCTAGGGCTCCCTGAGACTTAGGCTAGGGCTCCCCTAGCCTTAGGCTAGGGCACCCCTAGGCTTAGGCTAAGGCTAGGGCTCCCCTAGCCTTAGGCTAGTGCTCCACAAGCCTTAGGCTAGGGCAACCCTAGGCTTAGGCTAGGGCACCCCTAAGCTTAGGCTAAGGCTAGGGTTCCCTTAGCCTTAGGCTATGGATCCCCTAGCCTTAGGCTAGAGCTACCCAAGCCTTGGGCTAGGGCTCCCCTAGCCTTAGGCTACGGCACCCCTAGGCTTAGGCTAAGGCTACGGCTCCCCTAGCCTTAGGCTAGGGCTCCCATAGCCTTAGGCTAGGGCTCCCATAGCCTTAGGCTAGGGCTCCCCTAGCCTTATGCTAGGGCACCCCTAGGCTTAGGTTAAGGCAAGGGCTTCCCTATTCTTAGGCTAATGTTCCCCTAACCTTAGGCTAGGGCTCCCCTAGCCTTAGGTTAGGGCACCCCAAGGATTAGGCTAAGGCTAGGGCTCCCCTAGCCTTACTTTAGGGCACCCCCTAGGCTTAGGCCAAAGCTAGGGATCCCCTAGGCTTAGGCTAGGGCACCTTTAGGCTTAGGCTAAGGCTAGGGCTCCCCTAGCCTTAGGCTAGGGCTCCCCTAGCCTTAGACTAGGGCTCCCCTAGGCTTCGGCTAAGGCTAGGGCTCCCCTAGCCTTAGGCTAGTGCTCCCCTAGCCTTAGGTTAAAACACCCCTTGCCTTAAGCTAGGGCTCCTCTAGCCTTAGGCTAGGGCACTCCTAGGCTTAGGCTAGTGCTCCCCTAGTGTTAGGTAAGGGCACCCCTAAACTTAGACTAGGGCTCCCCGAGCCTTAGGCTAGGGCTCCCCGAACCTTAGGCTATGGCTCCCATAGCCTTAGGCTAGTGTTCCACTAACCTTAGGCTAGGGCACCCCTAGGCTTAGGCTAAGCCTAGGGCTCCCTGAGCTTTAGGCTAGGGCTCCCATAGCCTTAGGCTATGGCACCAATAGGCTTAGGCTAAGGCTAGGGCTCCCTGAGCCTTACTAGGGCTCCCTGAACTTTAGGGTATGGCTCCCCTAGCCTTAGGTTAGTGTACCCCTAACCTTAGGCTAGGGCACCCCTAGGCTTAGGCTAGGGCTTTTCTAAACTTAGGTTAGGGCACCCCGAGGCTTACGCTAAAGCTAGCGCTCCCCAAGCCTTAGGCTAGGGCACTTTTAGGCTTAGGCTAATTCTAGGGCTCCCATAGCCTTAGGCTAAGGCTCCCCTAGCCTTAGGCTAGGGATACCCTAGCCTTAGGCTAGGGCACCCCTAGGCTTAGTCTAAGGCTAGGGCTCCCCTACCCTTAGGCTAGGGCTCCTCTAGGCTTAGGCTAAGGCTAGGGCTCCCTGAGACTTAGGCTAGGGCTCCCCTAGCCTTAGGCTAGGGCACCCCTAGGCTTAGGCTAAGGCTAGGGCTCCCCTAGCCTAAGGCTAGGGCACCCCTGAGCTTAGGCTAAGGCTAGGGCTCCCCTAGCCTAAGGCTAGGGATCCGCTAGCCTTAGGATAGGGCTCCCCTAGCCTTAGGCTAGGGCACCACTAGGCTTAGGTTAAGGCAAGGGCTCCCTGAGCCTTAGGCTAGGGCTCCCCTATCCTTACGTTAGGGCACCCCTAGGCTTAGGCCAAGGCTAGGGATCCCCTCGCCTTAGGCTAGGGCACCTTTAGGCTTATCTCCCCTAGGCTTAGGCTAAGGCTAGGGCTCCCCTAGCCTTAGGCTAGGGTTACCCTAGCCTTAGGCTAGGGCACCCCTAGGCTTAGGCTAAGGCTAGGGCTCCCCTAGCCTTAGGTTAGGGCTCCCCTAGCCTTAGGCTCGGGCACTCGTAGGCTTAGGTTAGGGCACCCCTAGGCTTAGGCTAAGGCTAGGGCTCCCCTAGCCTTAGGCTAGGGCACCCCAAGGCTTTGGCTAAGGCTAGGGCTCCCTTAGCTTTCGGCTAGGGCACACCTAGGTTTAGGCTAAGGCTAGGGCTCCCTAGCCTTAGGCTAGGGCTCCCCTAGCCTTAGGTTAGGGCACCCTTACGCTTGGGCTTAGGCTAGCGCTCCCCTAGCCTTAGGCTAAGGCTAGTGCTCCCCTAGCCTTAGGTTAGAGCTCCCCTAGCCTTAGGCTAGGGCACCCGTAGGCTTAGGCTAGGGCTCCCCTAGGCTTAGGCTAAGGCTAGCGCTCCCCTAGCGTTAGGTAAGGGCACCCCTAGGCTTACACTAGGGCTCCCCGAACCTTAGGCTAGAGCTCCCCGAACATTAGGCTATGGCTCCCCTAGCCTTAGGGTAGTGTTCCCCTAACCTTAATCTAGGGCACCCCTAGGCTTAGGCTAAGGCTAGGGCTCCCCTAGCCTTGGGCTGGGGCTCCCCTAGCCTTAGGCTAGGGCTCCCCTAGTCTTAGGCTAGTGCTCCCCTATCCTTAGGCTAGGGCACCCCTAGGCTTAGGCTAAGGCTAGGGCTCCCCTAGCCTTAGGCTATGGCACCCCTAGGCTTAGGATAAGGCTAGGGCTCCCCTAGCCTTAGGCTAGGGCTCCCTTAGGTTAGGCTAAGGCTAGGTCTCCCTGAGACTTAGGCTAGTGCTCCCCTAGCCTTAGGCTAGGGAACCCGTAGGCTTAGGCTAGGGCACCCCTAAGCTTAGGCTAAGGCTAGGGCTCCCCTAGCCTTAGGCTAGGGCACCCCAAGGCTTTGGCTAAGGCTAGGGCTCCCCTAGCCTTACGTTAGGGCACCCCTAGGCTTAGGCCAAAGCTAGGGATCCCCTAGGCTTAGGCTAGGGCACCTTTAGGCTTAGGCTAAGGCTAGGGCTCCCCTAGCTTTAGGCTAGGGCTCCCCTAGCCTTAGACTAGGGCTACCCTAGGCTTAGGCTAAGGCTAGGCCTCCCTAGCCTTTGGTTAGTGCTCCCCTAGCCTTAGGCTAAGACACCCCTAGCCTTAAGCTAGGGCTCCTCTAGCCTTGGGCTAGGGCACTCCTAGGCTTAGGCTAGTGCTCCCCTAGCGTTAGGTAAGGGCACCCCTAAGCTTAGGCTAGGGCTCCCCGAGCCTTAGGCTAGGGCTCCCCGAACCTTAGGCTTTGGCTCCCCTAGCCTTAGGCTAGTGTTCCACTAACCTTAGGGTAGGGCACCCCTAGGCTTAGGCTAAGGCTAGGGCTCCCCAAGCCTTAGGCTAGGGCTCCCATAGCCTTAGGCTAGGGCACCGATAGGCTTAGGCTAAGGCTAGGGCTCCCTGAGCCTTACTGGGCTCCCCGAACCTGAAGGTATGGCTCCCCTAGCCTTAGGTTAGTGTACCCCTAACCGTAGGCTAGGGCTCCCCTAGCCTTAAGCTAGTGCTCCCCTAGCCTTATACTAGGCCTCCCCTAGCCTTAGGCTAGGGCTTTTCTAGACTTAGGTTAGGGCACCTTAGGCTTACGCTAAAGCTAGCGCTCCCCAAGCCTTAGGCTAGGGTACTTTTAGGCTTAGGCTAAGGCTAGGGCTCCCATAGCCTTAGGCTAAGGCTCCCCTAGCCTTAGGCTAGGGCTGCCCTAGCCTTAGGTTAGGGCACCCCTAAGCTTAGGCTAAGCCTAGGGCACCCCTAGCCTTAGGTTAGGGTTCCCCTAGCCTTAGGCTAGGGCACCCCTAGGCTTAGGCTAAGGCTAGGGCTCCCCTAGCCTTAGGCTAGGGCTCACCTAACCTTGGGCTGGGGCTCCCCTAGCCTTAGGCTAGGGCACCCCTAGGCTTAGGCTAAGGCTAGGGCTCCCCTAGCCTTAGGCTAGGGCTCCCCTAGCCTTACGCTAGGGCACCCCTAGGCTTAGGCTAAGGCTAGGGCTCCCTGAGACTTAGGCTAGGGCTACCCTTACCTTAGGCTAGGGCACCCCTAGGCTGAGGCTAAGGCGAGGGCTCGCCTAGCCTTAGGATAGGGCTCCCATAGCCTTAGGCTAGGGCACCCGTAGGCTTAGGCTAAGGCTAGGGCTCCCCTAGCCTTAGGCTAGGGCTCCCCTAGCCTTAGGTTAGGGCACCCCTAGGCTTGGGCTAAGGCTAGCTATCCCCTAGCCTTAAGCTAAGGCTAGGGCTCCCCTAGCCTTATGTTAGGGCTCCCCTAGCCTTAGGCTAGGGCACCCCTAGGTTTAGGCTAAGGCTATGGTTCCACTAGCCTTAGGATAGGGCTCCCCTAGCCTTAGTCTAGGGCTCCCCTAGGCTTAGGCTAGGGCTCCCCTAGGCTTAGGCTAAGGCTAGCGCTCCCCTCGCGTTAGGTAAGGGCACCCCTAGGCTTACACTAGGGCTCCCCGAGCCTTAGGCTAGAGCTCCCCGAACCTTAGGCTATGGCTCCCCTAGCCTTAGGGTAGTGTTCCCCTAACCTTAAGCTAGGGCACCCCTAGGCTTAGGCTAAGGCTAGGGCTCCCCTAGCCTTACGTTAGGGCACCCCTAAGCTTAGGCCAAAGCTAGGGATCCCCTAGGCTTAGGCTAGGCCACCTTTAGGCTTAGGCTAAGGCTAGGGCTCCCCTAGCTTTAGGCTAGGGCTCCCCTAGCCTTAGACTAGGGCTACCCTAGGCTTAGGCTAAGGCTAGGCCTCCCTAGCCTTTGTTAGTGCTCCCCTAGCCTTAGGCTAAGACACCCCTAGCCTTAAGCTAGGGCTCCTCTAGCCTTGGGCTAGGGCACTCCTAGGCTTAAGCTAGTGCTCCCCTAGCGTTAGGTAAGGGCACCCCTAAGCTTAGGCTAGGGCTCCCTGAGCCTTAGGCTAGGGCTCCCCGAACCTTAGGCTTTGGCTCCCCTAGCCTTAGGCTAGTGTTCCACTAACCTTAGGGTAGGGCACCCCTAGGCTTAGGCTAAGGCTAGGGCTCCCCAAGCCTTAGGCTAGGGCTCCCATAGCCTTAGGCTAGGGCACCGATAGGCTTAGGCTAAGGCTAGGGCTCCCTGAGCCTTACTGGGCTCCCCGAACCTGAGGGTATGGCTCCCCTAGCCTTAGGTTAGTGTACCCCTAACCGTAGGCTAGGGCACCCCTAGGCTTAGGCTAAGGCTAGGGCTCCCCTAGCCTTAAGCTAATGCTCCCCTAGCCTTATACTAGGCCTCCCCTAGCCTTAGGCTAGGGCTTTTCTAGACTTAGGTTAGGGCACCCTTAGGCTTACGCTAAAGCTAGCGCTCCCCAAGCCTTAGGCTAGGGTACTTTTAGGCTTAGGCTAAGGCTAGGGCTCCCATAGCCTTAGGCTAAGGCTCCCCTAGCCTTAGGCTAGGGCTCCCCTAGCCTAAGGCTAGGGCTCCCCTAGCCTTAGGTTAGGGCACCCCTAAGCTTAGGCTAAGCCTAGGGCACCCCTAGCCTTAGGTTAGGGTTCACCTAGCCTTAGGCTAGGGCACCCCTAGGCTTAGGCTAAGGCTAGGGCTCCCCTAGCCTTAGGCTAGGGCTCACCTAACCTTGGGCTGGGGCTCCCCTAGCCTTAGGCTAGGGCACCCCTAGGCTTAGGCTAAGGCTAGGGCTCCCCTAGCCTTAGGCTAGGGCTCCCCTAGCCTTACGCTAGGGCACCCCTAGGCTTAGGCTAAGGCTAGGGCTCCCTGAGACTTAGGCTAGGGTTACCCTTACATTAGGCTAGGGCACCCCTAGGCTGAGGCTAAGGCGAGGGCTCCCCTAGCCTTAGGACAGGGCTCCCATAGCCTTAGGCTAGGGCACCCGTAGGCTTAGGCTAAGGCTAGGGCTCCCCTAGCCTTAGGCTAGGGCTCCCCTAGCCTTAGGTTAGGGCACCCCTAGGCTTGGGCTAAGGCTAGCGATCCCCTAGCCTTAAGCTAAGGCTAGGGCTCCCCTAGCCTTAGGTTAGGGCTCCCCTAGCCTTAGGCTAGGGCACCCCTAGGTTTAGGCTAAGGCTATGGTTCCCCTAGCCTTAGGATAGGGCTCCCCTAGCCTTAGTCTAGGGCTCCCCTAGGCTTAGGCTAGGGCTCCCCTAGGCTTAGGCTAAGGCTAGCGCTCCCCTCGCGTTAGGTAAGGGCACCCCTAGGCTTACACTAGGGCTCCCCGAGCCTTAGGCTAGAGCTCCCCGAACCTTAGGCTATGGCTCCCCTAGCATTAGGGTAGTGTTCCCCTAACCTTAAGCTAGGGCACCCCTAGGCTTAGGCTAAGGCTAGGGCTCCCCTAGCCTTAGGCTAGTGCTCCCCTAGCCTTAGCCTAGGGCACCCCTAGGCTTAGGCTAAGGCTAGGTCTCCCCTAGCCTTAGGCTAGGGCTCCCCTAGCCTTGGGCTTGGGCTCCCCTAGCCTTAGGCTAGGGCACCCCTAGGCTTAGGCTAAGGCTAGGGTTCCCCTAGCCTAAGGCTAGGGCTCCCCCAGCCTTAGGATAGGGATCCCCTAGCCTTAGGCTAGGGCACCACTAGGCTTAGGTTAAGGCAAGGGCTCCCCTAGCCTTAGGCTAGGGCTCCCCTATCCTTACGTTAGGGCACCCCTAGGCTTAGGCTAGGGCTTTTCTAGACTTAGGTTAGGGAACTCCTATGCTTAGGCTAAGGCTAGCGCTCCACAAGCCTTAGGTTAGGGCACTTTTAGGCTTAGGCTTAGGCTAGGGCTCCCCTAGCCTTAGGCTAAGGCTCCCCTAGGCTTAGGCTAAGGCTAGTGCTCCCTGAGACTTAGGCTAGGGCACCCCTAGCCTTAGGCTAGGGCACCCCTAGGCTTAGGCTAAGGCTAGGGCTCCCCTAGCCTTAGGCTAGTGCTCCCCTAGCCTTAGGCTAGGGCACCCCTAGGCTTAGGCTAAGGCTAGGGCTCCCCTAGCCTTAGGCTAGGGCACCCCTAGGCTTAGGCTAAGGCTAGGGCTCCCCTAGCCTTAGGCTAGTGCTCCCCTAGCCTTAGGCTAGGGCAACCCTAGGCTTAGGCTAGGGCACCCCTAGGCTTAGGCTAAGGCTAGGGTCCCCTAGCCTTAGGCTATGGCTCCCCTAGCCTTAGGCTAGAGCTACCCAAGCCTTGGGATAGGGCTCCCCTAGCCTTAGGCTAGGGCACCCCTAGGCTTAGGCTAAGGCTAGGCTCCCCTAGCCTTAGGATTGGGCTCCCCTAGCCTTAGGCTTGGGCTCCCCTAGCCTTATGCTAGGGCACCCCTAGGCTTAGGCTAAGGCTAGGGCTCCCTGAGACTTAGGCTAGGGCTCCCATAGCCTTAGGCTAGGGCACCCCTAGGCTTAGGCTAAGGCTAGGGCTCCCCAAGCCTTAGGCTAGGGCTCCCATAGCCTTAGGCTAGGGCACCGATAGGCTTAGGCTAAGGCTAGGGCTCCCTGAGCCTTACTGGGCTCCCCGAACCTGAAGGTATGGCTCCCCTAGCCTTAGGTTAGTGTACCCCTAACCGTAGGCTAGGGCTCCCCTAGCCTTAAGCTAGTGCTCCCCTAGCCTTATACTAGGCCTCCCCTAGCCTTAGGCTAGGGCTTTTCTAGACTTAGGTTAGGGCACCTTAGGCTTACGCTAAAGCTAGCGCTCCCCAAGCCTTAGGCTAGGGTACTTTTAGGCTTAGGCTAAGGCTAGGGCTCCCATAGCCTTAGGCTAAGGCTCCCCTAGCCTTAGGCTAGGGCTGCCCTAGCCTTAGGTTAGGGCACCCCTAAGCTTAGGCTAAGCCTAGGGCACCCCTAGCCTTAGGTTAGGGTTCCCCTAGCCTTAGGCTAGGGCACCCCTAGGCTTAGGCTAAGGCTAGGGCTCCCCTAGCCTTAGGCTAGGGCTCACCTAACCTTGGGCTGGGGCTCCCCTAGCCTTAGGCTAGGGCACCCCTAGGCTTAGGCTAAGGCTAGGGCTCCCCTAGCCTTAGGCTAGGGCTCCCCTAGCCTTACGCTAGGGCACCCCTAGGCTTAGGCTAAGGCTAGGGCTCCCTGAGACTTAGGCTAGGGCTACCCTTACCTTAGGCTAGGGCACCCCTAGGCTGAGGCTAAGGCGAGGGCTCGCCTAGCCTTAGGATAGGGCTCCCATAGCCTTAGGCTAGGGCACCCGTAGGCTTAGGCTAAGGCTAGGGCTCCCCTAGCCTTAGGCTAGGGCTCCCCTAGCCTTAGGTTAGGGCACCCCTAGGCTTGGGCTAAGGCTAGCTATCCCCTAGCCTTAAGCTAAGGCTAGGGCTCCCCTAGCCTTATGTTAGGGCTCCCCTAGCCTTAGGCTAGGGCACCCCTAGGTTTAGGCTAAGGCTATGGTTCCACTAGCCTTAGGATAGGGCTCCCCTAGCCTTAGTCTAGGGCTCCCCTAGGCTTAGGCTAGGGCTCCCCTAGGCTTAGGCTAAGGCTAGCGCTCCCCTCGCGTTAGGTAAGGGCACCCCTAGGCTTACACTAGGGCTCCCCGAGCCTTAGGCTAGAGCTCCCCGAACCTTAGGCTATGGCTCCCCTAGCCTTAGGGTAGTGTTCCCCTAACCTTAAGCTAGGGCACCCCTAGGCTTAGGCTAAGGCTAGGGCTCCCCTAGCCTTACGTTAGGGCACCCCTAAGCTTAGGCCAAAGCTAGGGATCCCCTAGGCTTAGGCTAGGCCACCTTTAGGCTTAGGCTAAGGCTAGGGCTCCCCTAGCTTTAGGCTAGGGCTCCCCTAGCCTTAGACTAGGGCTACCCTAGGCTTAGGCTAAGGCTAGGCCTCCCTAGCCTTTGTTAGTGCTCCCCTAGCCTTAGGCTAAGACACCCCTAGCCTTAAGCTAGGGCTCCTCTAGCCTTGGGCTAGGGCACTCCTAGGCTTAAGCTAGTGCTCCCCTAGCGTTAGGTAAGGGCACCCCTAAGCTTAGGCTAGGGCTCCCTGAGCCTTAGGCTAGGGCTCCCCGAACCTTAGGCTTTGGCTCCCCTAGCCTTAGGCTAGTGTTCCACTAACCTTAGGGTAGGGCACCCCTAGGCTTAGGCTAAGGCTAGGGCTCCCCAAGCCTTAGGCTAGGGCTCCCATAGCCTTAGGCTAGGGCACCGATAGGCTTAGGCTAAGGCTAGGGCTCCCTGAGCCTTACTGGGCTCCCCGAACCTGAGGGTATGGCTCCCCTAGCCTTAGGTTAGTGTACCCCTAACCGTAGGCTAGGGCACCCCTAGGCTTAGGCTAAGGCTAGGGCTCCCCTAGCCTTAAGCTAATGCTCCCCTAGCCTTATACTAGGCCTCCCCTAGCCTTAGGCTAGGGCTTTTCTAGACTTAGGTTAGGGCACCCTTAGGCTTACGCTAAAGCTAGCGCTCCCCAAGCCTTAGGCTAGGGTACTTTTAGGCTTAGGCTAAGGCTAGGGCTCCCATAGCCTTAGGCTAAGGCTCCCCTAGCCTTAGGCTAGGGCTCCCCTAGCCTAAGGCTAGGGCTCCCCTAGCCTTAGGTTAGGGCACCCCTAAGCTTAGGCTAAGCCTAGGGCACCCCTAGCCTTAGGTTAGGGTTCACCTAGCCTTAGGCTAGGGCACCCCTAGGCTTAGGCTAAGGCTAGGGCTCCCCTAGCCTTAGGCTAGGGCTCACCTAACCTTGGGCTGGGGCTCCCCTAGCCTTAGGCTAGGGCACCCCTAGGCTTAGGCTAAGGCTAGGGCTCCCCTAGCCTTAGGCTAGGGCTCCCCTAGCCTTACGCTAGGGCACCCCTAGGCTTAGGCTAAGGCTAGGGCTCCCTGAGACTTAGGCTAGGGTTACCCTTACATTAGGCTAGGGCACCCCTAGGCTGAGGCTAAGGCGAGGGCTCCCCTAGCCTTAGGACAGGGCTCCCATAGCCTTAGGCTAGGGCACCCGTAGGCTTAGGCTAAGGCTAGGGCTCCCCTAGCCTTAGGCTAGGGCTCCCCTAGCCTTAGGTTAGGGCACCCCTAGGCTTGGGCTAAGGCTAGCGATCCCCTAGCCTTAAGCTAAGGCTAGGGCTCCCCTAGCCTTAGGTTAGGGCTCCCCTAGCCTTAGGCTAGGGCACCCCTAGGTTTAGGCTAAGGCTATGGTTCCCCTAGCCTTAGGATAGGGCTCCCCTAGCCTTAGTCTAGGGCTCCCCTAGGCTTAGGCTAGGGCTCCCCTAGGCTTAGGCTAAGGCTAGCGCTCCCCTCGCGTTAGGTAAGGGCACCCCTAGGCTTACACTAGGGCTCCCCGAGCCTTAGGCTAGAGCTCCCCGAACCTTAGGCTATGGCTCCCCTAGCATTAGGGTAGTGTTCCCCTAACCTTAAGCTAGGGCACCCCTAGGCTTAGGCTAAGGCTAGGGCTCCCCTAGCCTTAGGCTAGTGCTCCCCTAGCCTTAGCCTAGGGCACCCCTAGGCTTAGGCTAAGGCTAGGTCTCCCCTAGCCTTAGGCTAGGGCTCCCCTAGCCTTGGGCTTGGGCTCCCCTAGCCTTAGGCTAGGGCACCCCTAGGCTTAGGCTAAGGCTAGGGTTCCCCTAGCCTAAGGCTAGGGCTCCCCCAGCCTTAGGATAGGGATCCCCTAGCCTTAGGCTAGGGCACCACTAGGCTTAGGTTAAGGCAAGGGCTCCCCTAGCCTTAGGCTAGGGCTCCCCTATCCTTACGTTAGGGCACCCCTAGGCTTAGGCTAGGGCTTTTCTAGACTTAGGTTAGGGAACTCCTATGCTTAGGCTAAGGCTAGCGCTCCACAAGCCTTAGGTTAGGGCACTTTTAGGCTTAGGCTTAGGCTAGGGCTCCCCTAGCCTTAGGCTAAGGCTCCCCTAGGCTTAGGCTAAGGCTAGTGCTCCCTGAGACTTAGGCTAGGGCACCCCTAGCCTTAGGCTAGGGCACCCCTAGGCTTAGGCTAAGGCTAGGGCTCCCCTAGCCTTAGGCTAGTGCTCCCCTAGCCTTAGGCTAGGGCACCCCTAGGCTTAGGCTAAGGCTAGGGCTCCCCTAGCCTTAGGCTAGGGCACCCCTAGGCTTAGGCTAAGGCTAGGGCTCCCCTAGCCTTAGGCTAGTGCTCCCCTAGCCTTAGGCTAGGGCAACCCTAGGCTTAGGCTAGGGCACCCCTAGGCTTAGGCTAAGGCTAGGGTCCCCTAGCCTTAGGCTATGGCTCCCCTAGCCTTAGGCTAGAGCTACCCAAGCCTTGGGATAGGGCTCCCCTAGCCTTAGGCTAGGGCACCCCTAGGCTTAGGCTAAGGCTAGGCTCCCCTAGCCTTAGGATTGGGCTCCCCTAGCCTTAGGCTTGGGCTCCCCTAGCCTTATGCTAGGGCACCCCTAGGCTTAGGCTAAGGCTAGGGCTCCCTGAGACTTAGGCTAGGGCTCCCCTAGCCTTAGGCTAGGGCACCCCTAGGCTTAGGCTAAGGCTAGGGCTCCCTGAGACTTAGGCTAGGGCTCCCCTAGCCTTAGGCTAGGGCACCCCTAGGCTTAGGCTAAGGCTAGGGCTCCCCTAGCCTTAGTCTTGTCCTCCCCTAGCCTTAGGCTAGGGCACGCCTGGGCTTAGGCTAAGGCTAGGCCTCCCCTAGCCTAAGGCTAGGGCTCCGCTAGCCTTAGGATAGGGCTCCCCTAGCCTTAGGCTAGGGCACCACTACGCTTAGGTTAAGGCATGGGCTCCCCTAGCCTTAGGCTAGGGATCCCCTATCCTTACGTTAGGGCACCCCTAGGCTTAGGCCAAGGCTAGGGATCCCCTCGCCTTAGGCTAGGGCACCTTTAGGCTTAGGCTAAGGCTAGGGCTCCCCTAGGCTTAGGCTAAGGCTATGGCTCCCTAGCCTTGGTTAGGGCTCCCCTAGCCTTAGGCTAGGGCACCCGTAGGCTTAGGCTAAGGCTAGGGCTCCCCTAGCCTTAGGCTAGGACTCCCCTAGCCTTAGGTTAGGGCACCCCTAGGTTTAGGCTAAGGCTATGGTTCCTCTAGCCTTAGGATAGGGCTCCCCTAGCCTTAGTCTAGGGCTCCCCTAACTTAGGCTAGGGCTCCCCTAGGCTTACGCTAGGGCTCCCCGAGCCTTAGGCTAGAGCTCCCCGAACCTTAGGCTATGGCTCCCCTAGCCTTACGGTAGTGTTCCCCTAACCTTAGGCTAGGGCACCCCTAGGCTTAGGCTAAGGCTAGGGCTCCCCTAGCCTTAGGCTAGTGCTCCCCTAGCCTTAGCCTAGGGCACCCCTAGGCTTAGGCTAAGGCTAGGTCTCCCCTAGCCTTAGGCTAGGGCTCCCCTAGCCTTGGGACTCCCCTAGCCATAGGCTAGGGCACCCCTAGGCTTAGGCTAAGGCTAGGGCTCCCCTAGCCTTAGGCTAGTGCTCCCCTAGCCTTAGCCTAGGGCACCCCTAGGCTTAGGCTAAGGCTATGTCTCCGCTAGCCTTAGGCTAGGGCTCCCCTAACCTTGGGCTGGGGCTCCCCTAGCCTTAGGCTAGGGCACCCCTAGGCTTAGGCTAAGGCTAGGGTTCCCTGAGACTTAGGCTAGGGCTACACTTACCTTAGGCTAGGGCACCCCTAGGCTGAGGCTAAGGCGAGGGCTCCCCTAGCCTTAGGATAGGGCTCCCATAGCCTTAGGCTAGGGCACCCGTAGGCTTAGGCTAAGGCTAGGGCTCCCCTAGCCTTAGGCTAGGGCTCCCCTAGCCTTAGGTTAGGGCACCCCTAGGTTTAGGCTAAGGCTATGGTTCCCCTAGCCTTAGGATAGGGCTCCCCTAGCCTTAGTCTAGGGCTCCCCTAGGCTTAGGCTAGGGCTCCCCTAGGCTTAGGCTAAGGCTAGCGCTCCCCTCGCGTTAGGTAAGGGCACCCCTAGGCTTACACTAGGGCTCCCCGAGCCTTAGGCTAGAGCTCCCGAACCTTGGGCTATGGCTCCCCTAGCCTTAGGGTAGTGTTTCCCTAACCTTAAGCTAGGGCACCCCTAGGCTTAGGCCAAGGCTAGGGCTCCCCTAGCCTTAGGCTAGTGCTCCCCTAGCCTTAGCCTAGGGCACCCCTAGGCTTAGGCTAAGGCTAGGTCTCCCCTAGCCTTAGGCTAGGGCTCCCCTAGCCTTGGGCTTGGGCTCCCCTAGCCTTAGGCTAGGGCACCCCTAGGCTTAGGCTAAGGCTAGGGTTCCCCTAGCCTAAGGCTAGGGCTCCCCCAGCCTTAGGATAGGGATCCCATAGCCTTAGGCTAGGGCACCACTAGGCTTAAGTTAAGGCAAGGGCTCCCCTAGCCTTAGGCTAGGGCTCCCCTAGCCTTGGGCTGGGGCTCCCCTAGCCTTAGGCTAGGGCTCCCCTAGCTTTAGGCTAGGGCTTTTCTAGACTTAGGTTAGGGCACTCCTAGGATTAGGCTAGGGCTTTTCTAGACTTAGGTTAGGGCACTCCTAGGCTTAGGCTAAGGCTAGCGCTCCACAAGCCTTAGGCTAGGGCACTTTTAGGCTTAGGCTTAGGCTAGGGCTCCCCTAGCCTTAGGCTAAGGCTCCCCTAGGCTTAGGCTAAGGCTAGGGCTCCCTGAGACTTAGGCTAGGGCACCCCTAGCCTTAGGCTAGGGCACCCCTAGGCTTAGGCTAAGGCTAGGGCTCCCCTAGCCTTAGGCTAGTGCTCCCCTAGCCTTAGGCTAGGGCACCCCTAGGCTTAGGCTAAGGCTAGGGCTCCCCTAGCCTTAGGCTAGGGCACCCCTAGGCTTAGGCTAAGGCTAGGGCTCCCCTAGCCTTAGGCTAGTGCTCCCCTAGCCTTAGGCTAGGGCAACCCTAGGCTTAGGCTAGGGCACCCCTAGGCTTAGGCTAAGGCTAGGGTCCCCTAGCCTTAGGCTATGGCTCCCCTAGCCTTAGGCTAGAGCTACCCAAGCCTTGGGATAGGGCTCCCCTAGCCTTAGGCTAGGGCACCCCTAGGCTTAGGCTAAGGCTAGGCTCCCCTAGCCTTAGGATTGGGCTCCCCTAGCCTTAGGCTAGGGCTCCCCTAGCCTTATGCTAGGGCACCCCTAGGCTTAGGTTAAGGCAAGGGCTTCCCTAATCTTAGGCTAATGTTCCCCTAACCTTAGGCTAGGGCTCCCCTAGCCATAGATTAGGGCACCCCAAGGCTTAGGCTAAGGCTAGGGCTCCCCTAGCCTTACGTTAGAGCACCCCTAGGCTTAGGCCAAAGCTATGGATCCCCTAGGCTTAGGCTAGGGCACCTTTAGGCTTAGGCTAAGGCTAGGGCTCCCCTAGCCTTAGGCTAGGGCTCCCCTAGCCTTAGACTAGGGCTCCCCTAGCCTTTGGTTTTTGCTCCCCTAGCCTTAGGCTAAGACACCCCTAGCCTTAAGCTAGGGCTCCTCTAGCCTTGGGCTAGGGAACTCCTAGGCTTAGGCTAGCACTCCCCGAGCCTTAGGCTAGGGCTCCCCGAACCTTAGGCTATGGCTCCCCTAGCCTTAGGCAAGTGTTCCACTAACCTTAGGCTAGGGCACCCCTAGGCTTAGGCTAAGGCTAGGGCTCCCCAAGCCTTAGGCTAGGGCTCCCATAGCCTTAGGCTAGGGCACCGATAGTCTTAGGCTAAGGCTAGGGCTCCCTGAGCCTTACTAGGTCTCCCCGAACTTTAGGGTATGGCTCCCCTAGCCTTAGGTTAGTGTACCCCTAACCTTAGGCTAGGGCACCCCTAGGCTTAGGCTAAGGCTAGGGCTCCCCTAGTCTTAGGCTAGTGCTCCCCTAGCCTTAGGCTAGGGCTCCCCTAGCCTTAGGCTAGGGCTTTTCTATTCTTAGGTTAGGGCACCCTTAAGCTTACGCTAAAGCTAGCGCTCCCCAAGCCTTAGGCTAGGGCACTTTTAGGCTTAGGCTAAGGCTAGGGCTCCCATAGCCTTAGATTGGGGCTCCCCTAGCCTTAGGCTATGGAACCCCAAGGGTTAGGCTAAGGCTAGGGCTCCTCTACCCTTAGGCTAGGGCTCCCCTAGGCTTAGGCTAAGGCTAGGGCACCCCTAGCCTTAGATTAGGGCTCCCCTAGCCTTAGGCTATGGAACCCTAAGGGTTAGGCTAAGGCTAGGGCTCCCCTACCCTTAGGCTAGGGCTCCCCTAGGCTTAGGCTAAGGGTAGGGCTCCCTGAGACTTAGGCTAGGGCTCCCCTAGCCTTAGGCTAGGGCACCCCTAGGCTTAAGCTAAGGCTAGGGCTCCCCTAGCTTTAGTCTAGTCCTCCCCTAGCCTTAGGCTAGGGCACCCCTAGGCTTAGGCTAAGGCTAAGGCTCCCCTAGCCTTAGGTTAGGGCTCCCCTAGCCTAAGGCTAGGGCTCCGCTAGCCTTAGGGTAGTGTTCTCCTAACCTTAAGCTAGGGCACCCCTAGGCTTAGGCTAAGGCTAGGGCTCCCCTAGCCTTAGGCTAGTGCTCCCCTAGCCTTAGCCTAGGGCACCCATAGGCTTAGGTTAAGGCTAGGTCTCCCCTAGCCTTGGGCTGGGGCTCCCCTAGCCTTAGGCTAGGGCTCCCCTAGCCTTAGGCTAGGGCACCCCTAGGCTTAGGCTAAGGCTAGGGCTCCCCTAGCCTAAGGCTAGGGCTCCCCTAGCCTTAGGATAGGGCTCCCCTAGCCTTAGGCTAGGGCACCACTAGGCTTAGGTTAAGGCAAGGGCTCCCCTAGCCTTAGGCTAGGGCTCCCCTATCCTTAAGTTAGGGCACCCCTAGGTTTAGGCCAAGGCTAGGGATCCCCTCGCCTTAGGCTAGGGCACCTTAGGCTTAGGCTAAGACTAGGGCTCCCCTAGGCTTAGGCTAAGGCTAGGGCTCCCTAGCCTTAGGTTACGGCTCCCCTAGCCTTAGGCTAGGGCACCCGTAGGCTTAGGCTAAGGCTGGGGCTCCCCTAGCCTTAGGCTAGGGCTCCCGTAACCTTAGGTTAGGGCACCCCTAGGCTTGGGCTAAGGCTAGCGCTCCCCTAGCCTTAGGCTAAGGCTAGGGCTCCCCTAGCCATAGGTTAGGGCTCCCCTAGCCTTAGGCTAGGGCACCCCTAGGTTTAGGCTAAGGCTATGGTTCCCCTAGCCTTAGGATAGGGCTCCCCTAGCCTTAGTCTAGGGCTCCCCTAGGCTTAGGCTAGGGCTCCCCTAGGCTTACGCTAGGGCTCCCCGAGCCTTAGGCTATGGCTTCCCTAGCCTTACGGTAGTGTTCCCCTAACCTTAGGCTAGGGCACCCCTAGGCTTAGGCTAAGGCTAGGGCTCCCCTAGCCTTAGGCTAGGGCTCCACTAGCCTTGGGACTCCCCTAGCCTTAGGCTAGGGCACCCCTAGGCTTAGGCTAAGGCTAGGGCTCCCCTAGCCTTAGGCTAGGGCTCCCCTAGCCTTAGGCTAGGGCTCCCCTAGCCTTAGGCTAGGGCACCCCTAGGCTTAGGCTAAGGCTAGGGCTCCCTGAGACTTAGGCTAGGGCTCCCCTTACCTTAGGCTAGGGCACCCCTAGGCTAAGGCTAAGGCGAGGGCTCCCCTAGCCTTAGGATAGGGCTCCCATAGCCTTAGGCTAGGGCTCCCCTAGGCTTAGGCTAAGGCTAGCGCTCCCCTCGCGTTAGGTAAGGGCACCCCTAGGCTTACACTAGGGCTCCCCGTGCCTTAGGCTAGAGTTCCCTGAACCTTAGGCTATGGCTCCCCTACCCTTAGGGTAGTGTTCCCCTAACCTTAAGCTAGGGCACCCCTAGGCTTAGGCTAAGGCTAGGGCTCCCCTAGCCTTAGGCTAGTGTTCCACTTGCCTTAGCCTAGGGCACTCCTAGGCTTAGACTAAGGCTAGGTCTCCCCTAGCCTTAGGCTAGGGCTCCCCTAGCCTTGGGCTGGGGCTCCCCTAGCCTTAGGCTAGGGCACCCCTAGACTTAGGCTATGTCTAGGGCTCCCCTAGCCTAAGGCTAGGGCTCCCCTAGCCTTAGGATAGGGATCCCCAGGCCTTAGGCTAGGGCACCACTAAGCTTAAGTTAAGGCAAGGGCTCCCCTAGCCTTAGGCTAGGGCTCCCCTATCCTTACGTTAGGGCAGCCCTATGCTTAGGCCAAGGCTAGGGATCTCCTCGCCTTAGGTTAGGGCACCTTTAGGCTTTCGCTAAGGCTAGGGCTCCCTAGGCTTAGGCTAAGGCTAGGGCTCCCTAGCCTTAGGTTAGAGCTCCCCTAGCCTTAGGCTAGGGCACCCGTAGGATTAGGCTAAGGCTAGGGCTCCCCTAGCCTTAGGCTAGGGCTCCCCTAGCCTTAGGTTAGGGCACCCCTAGCTTTAGGCTAGGGCACCCCTAGGTTTAGGCTAAGGCTATGGTTCCCCTAGCCTTAGGATAGGGCTCCCCTAGCCTTAGTCTAGGGCTCCCCTAGGCTTAGGCTAGGGCTCCCCTAGGCTTAGGCTAAGGATAGCGCTCCCTTAGCGTTAGGTAAGCGCACCCCTAGGCTTATACTAGGGCTCCCGAGCCTTACGCTAGAGCTCCCCGAACCTTAGGCTATGGCTCCCCTAGCCTTAGGGTAGTGTTCCCCTAACCTTAAGCTAGGGCACCCCTAGGCTTAAGCTAAGGCTAGGGCTCCCCTAGCCTTAGGCTAGTGCTCCCCTAGCCTTAGCCTAGGGCACCCCTAGGCTTAGGCTAAGGCTAGGTCTCCCCTAGCCTTGGGCTGGGGCTCCCCTAGCCTTAGGATAGGGCTCCCCTAGCCTTAGGCTAGGGCACCCCTAGGCTTAGGCTAAGGCTAGGGCTCCCCTAGCCTAAGGCTAGGGCTCCCCTAGCCTTAGGATAGGGATCCCCTAGCCTTAGGCTAGGGCACCACTAGGCTTAGGTTAAGGCAAGGGCTCCCCTAGCCTTAGGCTAGGGCTCCCCTATCCTTACGTTAGGGCACCCCTAGGCTTAGGCCAAGGCTAGGGATCCCCTCGCCTTAGGCTAGGGCTCCTTTAGGCTTAGGCTAAGGCTAGGGCTCCCCTAGGCTTAGGCTAAGGCTAGGGCTCCCTAGCCTTAGGTTAGGACTCCCCTAGCCTTAGGCTAGGGCACCCGTAGGCTTAGGCTAAGGCTAGGGCTCCCCTAGCCTTAGGCTAGGGCTCCCCTAGCCTTAGGCTAGGGCACCCCTAGGTTTAGGCTAAGGCTATGGTTCCCCTAGCCTTAGGATAGGGCTCCCCTAGTCTTAGTCTAGGGCTCCCCTAGGCTTAGGCTAGGGCTCCCCTAGGCTTGCGCTATGGCTCCCCGAGCATTAGGCTAGAGCTCCCCGAACCTTAGGCTATGGCTCCCCTAGCTTTACGGTAGTGTTCCCCTAACATTAGGCTAGGGCACCCCTAGGCCTAGGCTAAGGCTAGGGCTCCCCTAGCCTTAGGCTAGGGCTCCCCTAGCCTTGGGCTGGGGCTCCCCTAGCCATTGGCTAGGGCACCCCTAGGCTTAGGCTAAGGCTAGGGCTCCCCTAGCCTTAGGCTAGGGCACCCCTAGGCTTAGGCTAAGGCTAGGGCTCCCTGAGACTTAGGCTAGGGCTCCCCTTACCTTAGGCTACGGCACCCCTAGGCTTAGGCTAAGGCTAGGGCTCCCTAGCCTTAGACTAGGGCACCCGTAGGCTTAGGCTAAGGCTAGGGCTCCCCTAGCCTTAGGCTAGGGCTCCCCTAGCCTTAGGCTAGGGCACCCCTAGGCTTAGGCTAAGGCTAGGGCTCCCTGAGACTTAGGCTAGGGCTCCCCTTACCTTAGGCTAGGGCACCCCTAGGCTAAGGCTAAGGCGAGGGCTCCCCTAGCCTTAGGATAGGGCTCCCATAGCCTTAGGCTAGGGCTCCCCTAGCCTTAGGCTAGGGCACCCCTAGGCTTAGGCTAAGGCTAGGGCTCCCTGAGACTTAGGCTAGGGCTCCCCTTACCTTAGGCTAGGGCACACCTAGGCTAAGGCTAAGGCGAGGGCTCCCCTAACCTTAGTCTAGGGCTCCCCTAGGCTTAGGTTAAGGCTCCCCTAGGCTTAGGCTAAGGCTAGCGCTCCCCTCGCGTTAGGTAAGGGCACCCCTAGGCTTACACTAGGGCTCCCCGTGCCTTAGGCTAGAGTTCCCCGAACCTTAGGCTATGGCTCCCCTACCCTTAGGGTAGTGTTCCCCTAACCTTAAGCTAGGGCACCCCTAGGCTTAGGCTAAGGCTAGGGCTCCCCTAGCCTTAGGCTAGTGCTCCACTAGCCTTAGCCTAGGGCACTCCTAGGCTTAGACTAAGGCTAGGTCTCCCCTAGCCTTAGGCTAGGGCTCCCCTAGCCTTGGGCTGGGGCTCCCCTAGCCTTAGGCTAGGTCACCCCTAGGCTTAGGCTATGTCTAGGGCTCCCCTAGCCTAAGGCTATGGCTCCCCTAGCCTTAGGATAGGGATCCCCCAGCCTTAGGCTAGGGCACCACTAAGCTTAAGTTAAGGCAAGGGCTCCCCTAGCCTTAGGCTAGGGCTCCCCTATCCTTACGTTAGGGCAGCCCTATGCTTAGGCCAAGGCTAGGGATCTCCTCGCCTTAGGCTAGGGCACCTTTAGGCTTTCGCTAAGGCTAGGGCTCCCTAGGCTCAGGCTAAGGCTAGGGCTCCCTAGCCTTAGGTTAGAGCTCCCCTAGCCTTAGGCTAGGGCACCCGTAGGCTTAGGCTAAGGCTAGGGCTCCCCTAGCCTTAGGCTAGGGCTCCCCTAGCCTTAGGCTAGGGCTCCCCTAGCCTTAGGTTAGGGCACCCCTAGCTTTAGGCTAGGGCACCCCTAGGTTTAGGCTAAGGCTATGGTTCCCCTAGCCTTAGGATAGGGCTCCACTAGCCTTAGTCTAGGGCTCCCCTAGGCTTAGGCTAGGGCTCCCCTAGGCTTAGGCTAAGGATAGCGCTCCCTTAGCGTTAGGTAAGGGCACCCCTAGGCTTATACTAGGGCTCCCGAGCCTTAGGCTAGAGCTCCCCGAACCTTAGGCTATGGCTCCCCTAGCCTTAGGGTAGTGTTCCCCTAACCTTAAGCTAGGGCACCCCTAGGCTTAAGCTAAGGCTAGGGCTCCCCTAGCCTTAGGCTAGTGCTCCCCTAGCCTTAGCCTAGGGCACCCCTAGGCTTAGGCTAAGGCTAGGTCTCCCCTAGCCTTGGGCTGGGGCTCCCCTAGCCTTAGGATAGGGCTCCCCTAGCCTTAGGCTGGGGCACCCCAAGGCTTAGGCTAAGGCTAGGGCTCCCCTAGCCTAAGGCTAGGGCTCCCCTAGCCTTAGGATAGGGATCCCCTAGCCTTAGGCTAGGGCACCACTAGGCTTATGTTAAGGCAAAGGCTCCCCTAGCCTTAGGCTAGGGCTCCCCTATCCTTACGTTAGGGCACCCCTAGGCTTAGGCCAAGGCTAGGGATCCCCTCGCCTTAGGCTAGGGCTCCTTTAGGCTTAGGCTAAGGCTAGGGCTCCCCTAGGCTTAGGCTAAGGCTAGGGCTCCCTAGCCTTAGGTTAGGGCTCCCCTAGCCTTAGGCTAGGGCACCCGTAGGCTTAGGCTAAGGCTAGGGCTCCCCTAGCCTTAGGCTAGGGCACCCCTAGGTTTAGGCTAAGGCTATGGTTCCCCTAGCCTTAGGATAGGGCTCCCCTTGTCTTAGTCTAGGGCTCCCCTAGGCTTAGGCTAGGGCTCCCCTAGGCTTGCGCTTGGGCTCCCCGAGCATTAGGCTAGAGCTCCCCGAACCTTAGGCTATGGCTCCCCTAGCTTTACGGTAGTGTTCCCCTAACCTTAGGCTAGGGCACCCCTAGGCTTAGGCTAAGGCTAGGGCTCCCCTAGCCTTAGGCTAGGGCTCCCCTAGCCTTGGGCTGGGGCTCCCCTAGCCATTGGCTAGGGCACCCCTAGGCTTAGGCTAAGGCTAGGGCTCCCCTAGCCTTAGGCTAGGGCACCCCTAGGCTTAGGCTAAGGCTAGGGCTCCCTGAGACTTAGGCTAGGGCTCCCCTTACCTTAGGCTAGGGCACCCCTAGGCTAAGGCTAAGGCTAGGGCTCCCTAGCCTTAGGTTAGGGCTCCCCTAGCCTTAGACTAGGGCACCCGTAGGCTTAGGCTAAGGCTAGGGCTCCCCTAGCCTTAGGCTAGGGCTCCCCTAGCCTTAGGTTAGGGCACCCCTAGGCTTGGGCTAAGGCTAGGGCTCCCCTAGCTTTAGGCTAAGGCTAGGGCTCCCCTAGCCTTAGGTTAGGGCTCCCCTAGCCTTAGGCTAGGGCACCCCTAGGTTTAGGCTAAGGCTATGGTTCCCCTAGCCTTAGGATTGGGCTCCCCTAGCCTTAGTCTAGGGCTCCCCTAGGCTTAGGCTAGGGCTCCCCTAGGCTTAGGCTAATGCTAGCTCTCCCTTAGCGTAAGGTAAGGGCACCCCTAGGCTTATACTAGGGCTCCCCGAGCCTTAGGCTAGAGCTCCCCGAACCTTAGGCTATGGCTCCACTAGCCTTAGGGTAGTGTTCCCCTAACCTTAAGCTAGGGCACCCCTAGGCTTAGGCTAAGGCTAGGGCTCCCCTAGCCTTAGGCTAGTGCTCCCCTAGCCTTAGCCTAGGGCACCCCTAGGCTTAGGCTAAGGCTAGGTCTCCCCTAGCCTTGGGCTGGGGCTCCCCTTGCCTTAGGCTAGGGCTCCCCTAGCCTAAGGGTAGGGCACCCCTAGGCTTAGGCTAAGGCTAGGGCTCCCCTAGCCTAAGGCTAGGGCTCCCCTAGCCTTACGTTAGGGCACCCCTAGGCTTAGGCCAAGGCTAGGGATCCCCTCGCCTTAGGCTAAGGCACCTTTAGGCTTAGGCTAAGGCTAGGGCTCCCCTAGGCTTAGGCTAAGGCTAGGGCTCCCTAGCCTTAGGTTAGGGCTCCCCTAGCCTTAGGCTAGGGCACCCGTAGGCTTAGGCTAAGGCTATGGCTCCCCTAGCCTTAGGCTAGGGGTCCCCTAGCCTTAGATTAGGGCACCCCTAGGCTTGGGCTAAGGCTAGCGCTCCCCTAGCCTTAGGCTAAGGCTAGGGCTCCCCTAGCCTTAGGTTAGGGCTCCCCTAGCCTTAGGTTAGGGCTCCCCTAGCCTTAGGCTAGGGCACCCCTAGGTTTAGGCTAAGGCTATGGTTCCCCTAGCCTTAGGATAGGGCTCCCCTAAACTTAGTCTAGGGCTCCCCTAGGCTTAGGCTAGTGCTCCCCTATGCTTACGTTAGGGCTCCCCGAGCCTTAGGCTAGAGCTCCCCGAACCTTAGGCTATGGCTCCCCTAGCCTTACGGTAGTGTTCCCCTAACCTTAGGGTAGGGCACCCCTAGGCTTAGGCTAGTGCTCCCCTAGCCTTAGACTAGGGCACCCCTAGCCTTAATTTGGGGCTCCCCTAGCCTTAGGCTAGGGCTACCCTAGCCTTAGGCTAAGGAACCCCTAGGCTTAGGCTAAGGTAAGGGCTCCCCTAGCCTTAGGCTAGGGCTCCCCTAGCCTTGGGTTAGGGCTCCCCTAGCCTTAGGCTAGGGCTCCCCTAGCCTTGGGCTAGGGCTCCCCTCACCTTCGGGTAGGCACGCCTAGGCTAAGGCTAGGGCTCCCCTAGCCTTAGGCTAGGGCTTTTCTAGCCTTAGGATAGGGCACCCCTAGGCTTAGGCTAAGGCTAGTGCTCCCCTAGCCTTAGGCTAAGGCTCCCCTAGCCTTAGGCTACGGCTCCCCTAACCTTAGGCTAGGGAACCCCTAGGCTTAGGCTAAGGCTAGGGCACCCCTAGCCTTAGGTTAGGGCTCCCCTAACCTTAGGCTATGGCACCCCTAGGCTTAGGTTAACGCTAGGGCTCCTCTAGCCTTAGGCTAGGGCTCCCCTAGGTTAGGCTAAGGCTAGGGCTCCCTGAGACTTAGGCTAGGGCTCCCCTAGCCTTAGTCTAGGGCACCCCTAGGCTTAGGCTAAGGCTAGGACTCCCCTGGCCTTAGGCTAGGGCTCCCCTCGCCTTAGGCTAGTGCTCCCCTAGCCTTAGGCAAGGGCACCCCTAGGCTTAGGCTAAGGCTAGGGCTCCTCTAGCCTTAGGATAGGGCACCCCTAGTCTTAGCCTAAGGCTAGGGCTCCCCTAGCCTTAAGCTAGGGCTCCCCTAGCCTTAGGCTAGGGCTCCCCTAGACTTGGGCTAGGGCTCTCCTAGGCTTAGGCTAGGCACCCCTAGGCTTAGGCTAAGGCTAGGGCTTTTCTAGCCTTAGGTTAGGGCACCCCTAGGTTTAGGCTAAGGCTATGGTTCCCCTAGCCTTAGGAAAGGGCTCCCCTAGCCTTAGTCTAGGGCTCCCCTAGACTTAGGCTAGGGCTCCCCTAGGCTTAGGCTAAGGCTAGCGCTCCCTTAGCGTTAGGTAAGGGCACCCCTAGGCTTATACTAGGGCTCCCCGAGCCTTAGGCTAGAGCTCCCCGAACCTTAGGCTATGGCTCCCCTAGCCTTAGGGTAGTGTTCCCCTAACCTTAAGCTAGGGAACCCCTAGGCTTAGGCTAAGGTTAGGGCTCCCCTAGCCTTAGGCTAGTGCTCCCCTAGCCTTAGCCAAGGGCACCCCTAGGCTTAGGCTAAGGCTAGCTCTCCCCTAGCCTTAGGCTAGGGCTCCCCTAGCCTTAGGATAGGGTTCCCCTAGCCTTAGGCTAGGGCACCCCTAGGCTTAGGCTAAGGCTAGGGCTCCCCTAGCCTAAGGCTAGGGCTCCCCTTGCCTTAGGATAGGGCTCCCCTAGCCTTAGGCTAGGGCACCACTAGGCTTAGGTTAAGGCAAGGGCTCCCTAAGCCTTAGGCTAGGGCTCCCCTATCCTTACGTTAGGGCACCCCTAGGTTTAGGCCAAGGCTAGGGATCCCCTCGCCTTAGGCTAGGGCACCTTTAGGCTTAGGCTAAGACTAGGGCTCCCCTAGGCTTAGGCTAAGGCTAGGGCTCCCTAGCCTTAGGTTAGGGCTCCCCTAGCCTTAGGCTAGGGCACCCGTAGGCTTAGGCTAAGGCTGGGGCTCCCTAAGCCTTAGGCTAGGGCTCCCCTATCCTTACGTTAGGGCACCCCTAGGTTTAGGCCAAGGCTAGGGCTCCCCTAACCTTAGGTTAGGGCACCCCTAGGCTTGGGCTAAGGCTAGCGCTCCCCTAGCCTTAGGCTAAGGCTAGGGCTCCCCTAGCCTTAGGTTAGGGCTCCCCTAGCCTTAGGCTAGGGCACCCCTAGGTTTAGGCTAAGGCTATGGTTCCCCTAGCCTTAGGATAGGGCTCCCCTAGCCTTAGTCTAGGGCTCCCCTAGGCTTAGGCTAGGGCTCCACTAGGCTTACGCTAGGGCTCCCCGAGCCTTAGGCTAGAGCTCCCCGAACCTTAGGCTATGGTTTCCCTAGCCTTACGGTAGTGTTCCCCTAACCTTAGGCTAGGGCACCACTAGACTTAGGCTAAGGCTAGGGCTCCCCTAGCCTTAGGCTAGTGCTCCCCCAGCCTTAGCCTAGGGCACCCCTAGGCTTAGGCTAAGGCTAGCTCTCCCCTAGCCTTAGGCTAGGGCTCCTCTAGCCTTGGGACTCCCCTAGCCTTAGGCTAGGGCACCCCTAGGCTTAGGCTAAGGCTAGGGCTCCCCTAGCCTTAGGCTAGGGCTCCCCTAGCCTTAGGCTAGGGCACCCCTAGGCTTAGGCTAAGGCTAGGGCTCCCTAAGACTTAGGCTAGGGCTCCCCTTACCTTAGGCTAGGGCACCCCTAGGATAAGGCTAAGGCGAGGGCTCCCCTCGCCTTAGGATAGGGCTCCCATAGCCTTAGGCTAGGGCACCCGTAGGCTTAGGCTAAGGCTAGGGCTCCCCTAGCCTTAGGCTAGGGCTCCCCTAGCCTTAGGTTAAGGCACCCCTAGGCTTGGGCTAAGGGTAGCGCTCCCCTAGCCTTAAGCTAAAACTAGGGCTCCCCTAGCCTTAGGTTACAGCTCCCCTAGCCTTAGGCTAGGGCACCCCTAGGTTTAGGCTAAGGCTATGGTTCCCCTAGCCTTAGGATAGGGCTCCCCTAACCTTAGTCTAGGGCTCCCCTAGGCTTAGGTTAGGGCTCCCCTAGGCTTAGGCTAAGGCTAGCGCTCCCCTCGCGTTAGGTAAGGGCACCCCTAGGCTTACACTAGGGCTCCCCGTGCCTTAGGCTAGAGCTCCCCGAAGCTTAGGCTATGGCTCCCCTAGCCTTAGGGTAGTGTTCCCCTAACCTTAAGCTAGGGCACCCCTAGGCTTAGGCTAAGGCTAGGGCTCCCCTAACCTTAGCTAGGGCTTAGCTAGGGCGAGAGCCTTAGCTAGGGCTCCCCTAACCTTGGGCTGGGGCTCCCCTAGCCTTAGGCTAGGGCACCCCTAGGCTTAGGCTATGGCTAGGGCTCCCCTAGCCTAAGGCTAGGGCTCCCCTAGCCTTAGGATAGGGATCCCCCAGCCTTAGGCTAGGGCACCACTAAGCTTAAGTTAAGGCAAGGGCTCCCCTAGGCTTAGGCTAGGGCTCCCCTATCCTTACGTTAGGGCAGCCCTATGCTTAGGCCAAGGCTAGGGATCTCCTCGCCTTAGGCTAGGGCACCTTTAGGCTTTGGCTAAGGCTAGGGCTCCCTAGGCTTAGGCTAAGGCTAGGGCTCCCCTAGCCTTAGGCTAGGGCTCCACTAGCCTTAGGTTAGGGCACCCCTAGCTTTAGGCTAGGGCACCCCTAGGTTTAGGCTAAGGCTATGGTTCCCCTAGCCTTAGGATAGGGCTCCCCTAGCCTTAGTCTAGGGCTCCCCTAGGCTTAGGCTAGGGCTCCCCTAGGCTTAGGCTAAGGATAGCGCTCCCTTAGCGTTAGGTAAGGGCACCCCTAGGCTTATACTAGGGCTCCCCGAGCCTTAGGCTAGAGCTCCCCGAACCTTAGGCTATGGCTCCCCTAGCCTTAGGGTACTGTTCCCCTAACCTTAAGCTAGGGCACCCCTAGGCTTAAGCTAAGGCTAGGGCTCCCCTAGCCTTAGGCTAGTGCTCCCCTAGCCTCAGCCTAGGGCACCCCTAGGCTTAGGCTAAGGCTAGGTCTCCCCTAGCCTTGGCTGGGGCTCCCCTAGCCTTAGGATAGGGCTCCCCTAGCCTTAGGCTAGGGCACCCCTAGGCTTAGGCTAAGGCTAGGGCTCCCCTAGCCTAAGGCTAGGGCTCCCCTAGCCTAAGGCTAGGGCTCCCCTAGCCTTAGGATAGGATCCCCTAGCCTTAGGCTAGGGAACCACTAGGCTTAGGTTAAGGCAAGGGCTCCCCTAGCCATAGGCTAGGGCTCCCCTATCCTTACGTTAGGGCACCCCTAGGCTTAGGCCAAGGCTAGGGATCCCCTCGCCTTAGGCTAGGGCTCCTTTAGGCTTAGGCTAAGGCTAGGGCTCCCCTAGCCTTAGGCTAGGGCTCCCCTAGCCTTAGGCTAGGGCACCCCGAGGTTTAGGCTAAGGCTATGGTTCCCCTAGCCTTAGGATAGGGCTCCCCTAGTCTTAGTCTAGGGCTCCCCTAGGCTTAGGCTAGGGCTCCCCTAGGCTTGCGCTAGGGCTCCCCGAGCATTAGGCTAGAGCTCCCCGAACCTTAGGCTATGGCTCCCCTAGCTTTACGGTAGTGTCCCCTAACCTTAGGCTAGGGCACTCCTAGGCTTAGGCTAAGGCTAGGGCTCCCTGAGACATAGGCTAGGGCTCCCCTTACCTTAGGCTAGGGCACCCCTAGGCTAAGGCTAAGGCTAGGGCTCCCTAGCCTTAGGTTAGGGCTCCCCTCGTTAGACTAGGGCACCCGTAGGCTTAGGCTAAGGCTAGGGCTCCCCTAGCCTTAGGCTAGGGCTCCCCTAGCCTTAGGTTAGGGCACCCCTAGGCTTGGGCTAAGGCTAGCGCTCCCCTAGCTTTAGGCTAAGGTTTGGGGTCCCCTAGCCTTAGGTTAGGGCTCCCCTAGCCTTAGGCTAGGGCACCCCTAGGTTTAGGGCTAAGGCTATGGTTCCCCTAGCCTTAGGATAGGGCTCCCTAGCCTTAGTCTAGGGCTCCCCTAGGCTTAGGGCTAGGGCTCCCCTAGGCTTAGGCTAAGGATAGCTCTCCCTTAGCGTTAGGTAAGGGCACCCCTAGGCTTACACTAGGGCTCCCCGTGCCTTAGGCTAGAGCTCCCCGAACCTTAGGCTATGGCTCCCCTAGCCTTAGGGTAGTGTTCCCCTAACCTTAAGCTAGGGCACCCCTAGGCTTAGGCTAAGGCTAGGGCTCCCCTAGCCTTAGGCTAGTGCTCCACTAGCCTTAGCCTAGGGCACTCCTTGGCTTAGACTAAGGCTAGGTCTCCCCTAGCCTTAGGCTAGGGCTCCCCTAGCCTTGGGCTGGGCTCCCCTAGCCTTAGGCTAGGGCAACCCTAGGCTTAGGCTATGGCTAGGGCTCCCCTAGCCTAAGGCTAGGGCTCCCCTAGCCTTAGGATAGGGATCCCCCAGCCTTAGGCTAGGGCACCACTAAGCTTAAGTTAAGGCAAGGGCTCCCTAGGCTTAGGCTAGGGCTCCCTATCCTTACGTTAGGGCAGCCCTATGCTTAGGCCAAGGCTAGGGATCTCCTCGCCTTAGGCTAGGGCACCTTTAGGCTTTGGATAAGGCTAGGGCTCCCTAGGCTTAGGCTAAGGCTAGGGCTCCCTAGCCTTAGGTTAGAGTTCCCCTAGCCTTAGGCTAGGGCACCCGTAGGCTTAGGCTAAGGCTAGGGCTCCCCTAGCCTTAGGCTAGGGCTCCCCTAGCCTTAGGTTAGGGCACCCCTAGCTTTAGGCTAGGGCACACCTAGGTTTAGGCTAAGGCTATGGTTCCCCTAGCCTTAGGATAGGGCTCCCTAGCCTTAGTCTAGGGCTCCCCTAGGCTTAGGCTAGGGCTCCCTAGGTTTAGGCTAAGGATAGCGCTCCCTTAGCGTTAGGTAAGGGCACCCCTAGGCTTATACTACGGCTCCCCGAGGCTTAGGCTAGAGCTCCCCGAACCTTAGGCTATGGCTCCCCTAGCCTTAGGGTAGTGTTCCCTAACCTTAAGCTAGGGCACCCCTAGGCTTAAGCTAAGGCTAGGGCTCCCCTAGCCTTAGGCTAGTGCTCCCCTAGCCTTAGCCTAGGGCACCCCTAGGCTTAGGCTAAGGCTAGGTCTCCCTAGCCTTGGGCTGGGGCTCCCCTAGCCTTAGGATAGGGCTCCCCTAGCCTTAGGCTAGGGCACCCCTAGGCTTAGGCTAAGGCTAGGGCTCCCCTAGCCTTGGCTGGGGCTCCCTAGCCTTAGGATAGGGCTCCCCTAGCCTTAGGCTAGGGCACCCCTAGGCTTAGGCTAAGGCTAGGGCTCCCCTAGCCTAAGGCTAGGGCTCCCCTAGCCTTAGGATAGGGATCCCTAGCCTTAGGCTAGGGAACCACTAGGCTTAGGTTAAGGCAAGGGCTCCCCTAGCCATAGGCTAGGGCTCCCCTATCCTTACGTTAGGGCACCCCTAGGCTTAGGCCAAGGCTAGGGATCCCCTCGCCTTAGGCTAGGGCTCCTTTAGGCTTAGGCTAAGGCTAGGGCTCCCCTAGCCTTAGGCTAGGGCTCCCCTAGCCTTAGGCTAGGGCACCCCGAGGTTTAGGCTAAGGCTATGGTTCCCCTAGCCTTAGGATAGGGCTCCCCTAGTCTTAGTCTAGGGCTCCCTAGGCTTAGGCTAGGGCTCCCCTAGGCTTGCGCTAGGGCTCCCCGAGCATTAGGCTAGAGCTCCCCGAACCTTAGGCTATGGCTCCCCTAGCTTTACGGTAGTGTTCCCCTAACCTTAGGCTAGGGCACTCCTAGGCTTAGGCTAAGGCTAGGGCTCCCTGAGACATAGGCTAGGGCTCCCCTTACCTTAGGCTAGGGCACCCCTAGGCTAAGGCTAAGGCTAGGGCTCCCTAGCCTTAGGTTAGGGCTCCCCTCGTTAGACTAGGGCACCCGTAGGCTTAGGCTAAGGCTAGGGCTCCCCTAGCCTTAGGCTAGGGCTCCCCTAGCCTTAGGTTAGGGCACCCCTAGGCTTGGGCTAAGGCTAGCGCTCCCCTAGCTTTAGGCTAAGGCTTGGGGTCCCCTAGCCTTAGGTTAGGGCTCCCTAGCCTTAGGCTAGGGCACCCCTAGGTTTAGGCTAAGGCTATGGTTCCCCTAGCCTTAGGATAGGGCTCCCCTAGCCTTAGTCTAGGGCTCCCCTAGGCTTAGGCTAGGGCTCCCCTAGGCTTAGGCTAAGGATAGCTCTCCCTTAGCGTTAGGTAAGGGCACCCCTAGGCTTACACTAGGGCTCCCCGTGCCTTAGGCTAGAGCTCCCCGAACCTTAGGCTATGGCTCCCCTAGCCTTAGGGTAGTGTTCCCCTAACCTTAAGCTAGGGCACCCCTAGGCTTAGGCTAAGGCTAGGGCTCCCCTAGCCTTAGGCTAGTGCTCCACTAGCCTTAGCCTAGGGCACTCCTTGGCTTAGACTAAGGCTAGGTCTCCCCTAGCCTTAGGCTAGGGCTCCCTAGCCTTGGGCTGGGGCTCCCCTAGCCTTAGGCTAGGGCAACCCTAGGCTTAGGCTATGGCTAGGGCTCCCCTAGCCTAAGGCTAGGGCTCCCCTAGCCTTAGGATAGGGATCCCCCAGCCTTAGGCTAGGGCACCACTAAGCTTAAGTTAAGGCAAGGGCTCCCCTAGGCTTAGGCTAGGGCTCCCCTATCCTTACGTTAGGGCAGCCTATGCTTAGGCCAAGGCTAGGGATCTCCTCGCCTTAGGCTAGGGCACCTTTAGGCTTTGGATAAGGCTAGGGCTCCCTAGGCTTAGGCTAAGGCTAGGGCTCCCTAGCCTTAGGTTAGAGTTCCCCTAGCCTTAGGCTAGGGCACCCGTAGGCTTAGGCTAAGGCTAGGGCTCCCCTAGCCTTAGGCTAGGGCTCCCCTAGCCTTAGGTTAGGGCACCCCTAGCTTTAGGCTAGGGCACACCTAGGTTTAGGCTAAGGCTATGGTTCCCCTAGCCTTAGGATAGGCTCCCCTAGCCTTAGTCTAGGGCTCCCCTAGGCTTAGGCTAGGGCTCCCTAGGCTTAGGCTAAGGATAGCGCTCCCTTAGCGTTAGGTAAGGGCACCCCTAGGCTTATACTACGGCCCCCGAGGCTTAGGCTAGAGCTCCCCGAACCTTAGGCTATGGCTCCCCTAGCCTTAGGGTAGTGTTCCCCTAACCTTAAGCTAGGGCACCCCTAGGCTTAAGCTAAGGCTAGGGCTCCCCTAGCCTTAGGCTAGTGCTCCCCTAGCCTTAGCCTAGGGCACCCCTAGGCTTAGGCTAAGGCTAGGTCTCCCCTAGCCTTGGGCTGGGGCTCCCCTAGCCTTAGGATAGGGCTCCCCTAGCCTTAGGCTAGGGCACCCCTAGGCTTAGGCTAAGGCTAGGGCTCCCCTAGCCTAAGGCTAGGGCTCCCCTAGCCTTAGGATAGGGATCCCCTAGCCTTAGGCTAGGGCACCACTAGGCTTAGGTTAAGGCAAGGGCTCCC